>NC_134834.1:6154929-6277596 GCF_004210375.1 Tachypleus tridentatus
TCTATTTGTGTTTTTAGTCTTAAAACACTGTCTTAACATTTTATTTCTTCCAAAGTGTTTGCTAATCTATCTCTTAATGAAGGAAATATAATGACACTGACATAACTCTGGTGTTTAGTTGTTACATATACTGACGCAATCCCTCCTTGGTGCTTAGTTGTTATTATAATGACGCAATCCTCTCTGGTGTTTAGTTGTTATTATAATGACGCAATCTCTCTGGTGTTTAGTTGTTATTATAATGACGCAATCCTCTGGTGTTCAGTTGTTATTATAATGATGCAATCCTCTCTGGTGTTTAGTTGTTATTATAAATGACGCAATCCCTCTGGTGTTTAGTTGTTATTATAATGACGCAGTCCTCTCTGGTCTTTAGTTGTTATTATAATGACGCAATCTCTCTGGTGCTTAGTTGTTATTATAATGACGCATTCCTCTCTGGTGTTAAGTTGTTATTATAATGACGCAATCCCTCTGGTGTTAAGTTGTTATTATAATGACGCAATCCTCTGGTGTTTAGTTGGTATTATAATGACGCAATCCCTCCTTCAGGTGTTTAGTTGTTATTATAATGACGCAATCCTTTCTTGTGCTTAGTTCTTATTATAAATGACGCAATCCCTCTCTGGTGTTTAGTTGTTATTATAATGGCGCAATCCCTCTCTGTGTTTAGTTGTTATTATAATGACGCAATTCTCTGGTGTTTAGTTGTTGTTATTATGACGCAATAACCTCTGGTGTTTAGTTGTTATTATAATGACGCAATCCCTCTTGTTGGTTAGTTGTTATCATAATGACGCAATCCCTCTGATGTTTAGTTGTTGTTATAATGACGCAATCCCTCTCTTGTGTTTAGTTGTTATTTAGGCTAAAGTTTTAAAAAAACCACGTTTAAATTAGTTATATTTGGAGCTTTTAAATATAATTTTAATATTTTACTCAATATGTCGGTTGTTAAAACACAAAGCTGCCTCTCTGTGGTCTACCCATCATAGGTATCGAAACTCAATTTTAGTGTCATATGCATACATTCTGACTAACTGCTAGGTCACTGGAAAGTATTATTTAATGGATTGGTTTTGTTGTTGTTGCACACAAAGATACACAATGGCTATCTGTGCTGTGCCCATCACCAGTATCGAAACTTGATTTTAATCAATAGCCTACAGACGTAGAATTACACTAACTGGGAATGTTTAATGTAAGGGAAATATATTAGTACACAGATCACCATATGAAATGTATTAGTACACAGATCACCACATCAAATATATTAGTGCACAGATCACCACATCAAATATATTAGTACACAGATTAACCTCATCAGATATATTAGTATGCAGATCACCACATCAAATATATTAGTACACAGATCACTTCATCAGATATATTAGTACACAGATCAACATATGAAATATATTAGTACACAGATCACCACATCTTTTTTTCTTTCTCAGTTTTGACATCTGAATTACTTGATGAACATGAAAAGAAACAAATGACAATTAGTATTTTCTGAAACTGTTGTAGAATGAATGTGAACTATCTGTCCAATTAGTATTTTCTGAAACTGTTGTAGAATGAATGTGAACCATCTGTCCAGGTTTCGGTTTATCTGTAGTAAATTATATCACGTTTCAGTATTTCATGAAATCCATTACTTTATGCTATCTCTATTTTATTGCATCACTAAATAATAGTCTAGTTTACTTATAAAACTAATTCTAGTGTATTGGATTTGTCGAACATGACCTGTTAATCTAGGAATTTAGTTTTAATTGTCTATCATTGTTTTCTGTTTAGTTATGTGAAAGAACATTATGTTCTTAGTGCAAAGATACACAATGTAATGTCTTCACTCTGTTCAGCGCGGCGAACCTAACCCTGGATATTTCATTGTAAGTATGGAACTGACCCACTGAAAGGAATTACAGAATTACATTGTCATTAATTTCAAATATTCATTTCAGTTTCACGTCAAGAAGACTTCAACGGTTAAGCGAAAATCAGGAACAACTTTATTGTATTACTATGTAACCATAAACCTTCTGGTATTGTGGTTATGTTATCCAGATTCGGTTCTCACAACCCATTTTCTAATTTCCAGGCTGAGTGCCCGCCTATTCAAATGGAACCAGTCGACCTGTCCGTCAACAAAAGTCGGTCGACGTCATCTTCGCCTACTTTGTCCGTGTCTCCGGGTTTGACGTCGACTGCTATCACCAGCATCACCGGCAGAAAGCCCAAGCCTCATTGATCTTAGGGTTAATAAAGGAGGTAGGAAGCTGCTACGGTCGTACAATAATTACATGTACCCAGTTCGTAACTAGTGGTAGAATTTCTTGTTTTGTAACTTTTTGTTTTCAAAAATTCGAAACAGAATTATTTTTTGATAATTTGAAAATCTTACTTTTAAAGCAACAAAAGCACACACATTTTGCTGGTTCTTTTGTAAATAATCACAAAGCTAGACAAAGGGCTATCTATATTCTTCCCACCATGGGTATCGAAACCCAATGTCTAACATTATAAATCTACATATGTTCCGCCAACCCACCGAACGTCGACAAAACCGGGAGATGGTTTATATATAACAGAACGGAAATAAATCCAGGAAATATTACTGTGTGTGTGTGTACGTTATAACTGTTCGAGTTGTACTAAGTAACAATGTTTGATTGAAAACAGTGTAACCATGAGTAAATATCACGTAATGTCAAGAAACATCGTAACCGTATACAACTGTTACGTTGTGTGAGGGAACATGGTAACCATGTAAATCCATTACATAGTGTCGGGGAATATATTCTGCTTGTTTCAAGTGTCATATAATACAGACTTTCTAATGTGTGAGGAAATAAACGTAGGAAATAGATGTGGTGAGGTCGACAACCTGTTTGTCTGTCCTTCATGTCATCTTTGTGGCTATTAACTACAGTTCCCAGAATGTCGGTAAACCACTGGGCGTTTCCTGTCTTGTTTCCACGACAGACTGACATAGATAGCTCATGAGAAGGGCGTTGCGTCATCACAACCTTGTAATCCCTGTGTGAGGTCGGATTATTTCTGAAGGTAATTATTTAGGGACCGTGCACTAGCTGGTGACCTGTCGTGATTGTCTCAGCGGTATCTGGCCGTTCATCCCAGCCAATATTCCATTTTATTTTTAAAAGACCACTAGTGAGGCCAGGAGCATTATGGGAAGAAACTACCGGTATCGACTGCCATAATACTGGAACGTACTCTGATATCTCTGAGCTACAAAATTTGCACGAGCTGCAGAATGCGGTGTTAGAGGGGAACAACTCCCCATGTAATCATTGTTCTCACAAGAGAAGATAAGGACAGGACCTTGTTTCAGTTTTAATTATTCAAATAACTATAAGAAACAGTTTTATTAAAATCACCACCAACTCGTATAGAATATCCTTCCAGAGGATACATCGCCTGTGAGACACGTTTGCCACGCACGAGATGCAGAATTTGTTGTCACTATAGGCTGATGTTGTCACGTGCTTCAAGGGGTTGGACCGAAGTGGTCGTTCAACCCTCCGACCCCGTTTGGATGACGCTACAGGGGCTGAAACCAGTAATCAGCACGACTTGAAGCGGCTTTTTAATTGTACATCCTTTCGTTTCGTGACCAGTCTTGCAAGACCGTGGGCTGTTACTAATGAAGTGCTGACCACGGATTTGGCTGTTCCTATATTACCCTGTAGCTGATTAGAATATAATTAACATGTAGATCACTATGGTATGTTAATCATGACACAGTAAAGTTAAAACTTAGTTCCAAAATCCATTTAAACAATAACGTTTATCTTTCATTCACGACTATTCTTTGATCGATAATTATTTGAATGAATAATCAGCCAATAATAATCAAGTTTCGAGCAACAATTACATTTTTGTTTTTTTGTAAATAGGCGACAGTGAGGGTATCACGAGTCATAATTATGATGGCACGGGTGATTAATTGTTAGCAACGTATTATAAGGTATACTAAGATGTTATAAGGTATAATTAAGATGTTATAAGGTTTAATTAAGATTATATTACACTTGATAATTTTTATAATTTTAAACAAAGATCAACAACACTTTTATAACGCTTAAATAACTGTTAAAATACAGTTGTGAAGCCTAAAACCAAGCAGGTTTACACTTCTTATATCATTGATGTGAAGCCTGAAACCAAACAGATTTATACTTCTTACATCAATGATGTGAAGCCTGAAACCAAGCAGGTTTACACTTCTTACATCATTGATGTGAAGCCTGAAACCAAACAGGTTTACACTTCTTACATCATTGATGTGAAGCCTGAAACCAAACAGGTTTACACTTCTTACATCATTGATGTGAAGCTCTGAAACCAAGCAGGTTTACATCTTACATCATTGATGTGAAGCTTGAAACCAAGCAGGTTTACACTTCTTACATCATTGATGTGAAGCCTGAAACCAAACAGGTTTACACTTCTTATATCATTGATGTGAAGCCTGAAACCAAACAGGTTTACACTTCTTACATCATTGATGTGAAGCCTGAAACCAAACAGGTTTACACTTCTTACACCATTGATGTGAAACCTGGAACCAAGCAGGTTTACACTTCTTACACCATTGATGTGAAGCATGAAACCAAGCAAGTTTACACTTCTTACACCATTGATGTGAAACCTGGAACCAAGCAGGTTTATATTTCTTTCGTCATTGTCTGAAGCCTCACACCAAACATATTTATACAATTACTTCCACGTGCTGTTAGTTTCCACATGGCCCGGCATGGCCAAGTTGGTTAAGGCGTTCGATTCGTAATCTGAGGATCGCGGGTTCGAATCCCCGTTGCACCAAACATGCTCGTCCTTAAGCCGTGGGGCGTGATAATGTTGCGATCAATCCCACTATTCGTTGGTAAAAGAGTAGACCAAGAGTTTGCGGTGGGTGGTGATGACTAGCTACCTTCCATCTGGTCTAACACTGCTAAATTAGGGACGGCTAGCGCAAATAGCCCTCGTGTAGTTTTGCGCAAAATTTAAAAGCAAACAAACAGTTTCTACGTTTAGTTGTTTGTTTCGTATATTAATGTGAAGTTGCAAATTGTCTGTCTGTCCCTAACTTTAAGCGGCAGAGTGTAGAGAAGATGGCTGACTTAAAGTAAAATTATATACAACTTTAAACCTTGGATTATGTTCACAACAAGCCACTCACCTTCTGGTTAAGAGCCGGTTTACATTAGCAGCAGTATTAGCAACCACTCTCTAAAGGAAGGTTATGCTGTGTCTACCTATAGGTCATTCCCCACTCCTGAGAATAATTCTAGAGTCTTGCACCATTAAGACCAGCTCTTAACCGGAAGATGAATGTATCCTCGATTGATAAAATGTAGAGAAAATATCTGAACGTGAACACCGGTCGTTTAATATGAGGTAAACGAAACTTCTTTGAGAGAAGACAGATATCTCACCAGTTTCGTGATTTCCAAATCTAGCATAAGGATGAGCGAGGAATGGGAAAAGTTCAGGCTTAAAGCTATTTACAATGAGGTCTCTCGAATATTTACTATTTATTAGTTTTCACCACACGATGTGGAAATGGCGGGTCCTGAGGCAAGCGGTAAGAGAGTCACGGTTCTACAAATTATGTCCGCCCCTCCATGCCGTGTTCCGTGTTATGTGCCTGAAAGTCACGACATGCAACGTGGCTTACCAGTTTTCCCCTTTAATTAGCCCACTTGCCGTATTAATAGGGTAGGTGAGTTATGTTTTACGGGAGACCATCGGTTAAGTAGCTTAAACTTGCGGAGAATATTTCACATTGAACAAGAGAAGCACTCCTGGGGAGTCACCCATCGGGGAGTGTGGGTGGACTGTGAGTTCTTCATATAGTTAATGAGGTCAACAAGAAGGTAAATGTCCTTAATTGTAAATCAAGCAGGCCCTATTACTTGGATCGTCTACTGACTTTTCTACACATAGTTTTCATTGTAAGCTCATAGCGTACTAAACACGCTAACCTTTGAGAGCTGCATCCAAACCGTATTCTTCTATTTTATACAAGGTAATTTCAAATCATCTAAAGTAGGTGACAGTTATTATAACACAGAACACATCAACTGAAGTAGGTGATAGTTATTGTAACACAGAACACATCAACTAAAGTAGGTGATAGTTATTGTAACACAGAGCACATCAGTTAAAGTAGGTGATAGTTATTGTAACACAGAGCACATCAGTTAAAGTAGGTGATAGTTATTGTAACACAGAACACATCAACTAAAGTAGGTGATAGTTATTGTAACAAAGGAAACATTGTACAGGGTAGATATTACGTTGTAGAGACAGATGTTACATTGTACAGGTAATCTTACATTGTAGAGGTAGAAGTCATTACTGTACGGGCACACGCACACGTTGTAAAGGTAGAGGTCACACTGTACAGGCACAACGTTACGTTGTAAAGGTAGAGGCCACACTGTACAGGAAGTACACGTTACGTTGTGCTGGAAGAGGTCATTACTGTACAGGTACACACGTTACGTTGTAAAGGTAGAGGTTTGACCGTACAGGCAATTGTACGTGGGGTTACATTGTAGGGTAGACGCGTTGCACAGGCAGAAGTTACACCGTAAAGGCAACAACGTTACGTTGTATAGGTACAGAGGTTACATCCGTTGTGTAGAGGCAGACGTTACGTTGTTGTACAGGTAGAATATTACGGTTACAGGCACACGTTACGCTTGTAAAGGTAGAGGTTACGTTGTAAAGGTAGAGGTCAATTAACTGTACAGGCACACGTTACGTTGTAAAGGTAGAGGCCTACACAGGTAAGTTACACTGTACAGGCACACGTTACGGTGATTGGTTAGAGGTATTGGTTATAAATAATCTGAATGTAAAATGTATTCTTAAGACGGCTAGTATTAGTATTAGCCTGAAGATGACATAGGAAGGTAGAAACGTTTTTCTCTAATTTATTTTTAATTAAAGTTTTAATAACCTACCAGCTGTCTTGAGAATAAATTTTACTTCAATTGGGTTTCTTGTCACCACGAGTTTCTACTGTAAGTTATCGTAACTATTATTTTGATTTTCTAAGATATTAGAACGGCTATACATATTTTCAGTTCTAAGTGTATAAATGTAAGGTTTTCATTTTCTGTAGCAAAATAGACAAACGTTTGTTTACGTCACGTGCCAAATTGTGAATCATTCACTATTTTATTTGATCTATTCTGCAGAGAGCAGCATATAGCAAAAGCCATGCGGACGTAACTTCCTTATTTCATGTTTCTTGGACTAGAGAAATAATAATATTTTAAGTTATATAGCAGTAGTCGGGGAAGTATATATCCTCCTAACTACTTATAACTGTACTTTACCAATTTAAGCGTGATATTAGATAACACTGCACAGGGCAGATAGTAGAAGGGATTGTCAGTGTGTTTTAGTTTTAGAAAGACTGTTTAGGAAGACATCCAGAGTTTTGTTATATTTACTTTATAACGTAAAATGCGAGTGATTATATATTCTTTCTTAGATATTACCCAAGCTTTGCAGCATTCCGAGTAAACTTAAAGTTAGTGTTAAATAAGTAGTTTATACCACAATACACAGAAAATATAATGGTTTTGTTATTGCTTACTTTCACTATAGAAATTTAAAATTTAGAAACTAGAACTAATGATGCTGTTTAACCTGGTAAATGTAGTTAAAAAAAAAAAATGTTAATAATAATAATAATAATAATATTAGAGTCTATCAGAATTTATTGTTGAATGAAAACACTAGTTTTCTGGAAAACCAGAATTTTGATTTCAGAAAACTAGCACTGTGTTTTATTTATTGCTTTCAGAAAACTAAGACTGTGTTTTATTTATTGCTTTCAGAAAACTAACACTGTGTTTTATTTATTACTTTCAGAAAACTAGCACTGTGTTTTATTTATGGCTTTCAGAAAACTAACACTGTGTTTTATTTATTACATTCAGAAAATTAGCACTGTGTTTTATTTATTGCTTTCAGAAAACTAGCACTGTGTTTTATTTATTACTTTCAGAAAACTAGCACTGTGTTTTATTTATTACTTTCAGAAAACTAACACTGTGTTTTATTTATTACTTTCAGAAAACTAACACTGTGTTTTATTTACTGCTTTCAGAAAACTAGCACTGTGTTTTATTTATTACATTCAGAAAATTAGCACTGTGTTTTATTTATTGCTTTCAGAAAACTAGCACTGTGTTTTATTTATTGCTTTCAGAAAACTAGCTGTGTTTTATTTATTTCAATAAATAATTTATAATTGTATACATTTCACCGTAATATCTTTTTTGTGCCCGGTAATAACTGTTTCATAATTTAAATTTATAATTTAAAAATATCCATAACAATACTTCATTCTGAAAAATGTATTTATTTAATTTTGTATGTGTTGACATAACTTAATTATTATTTATACAGGCCCGGCATGGCCAGCTGGGTTAAGGCGTTGGACACAACAGTATTCTGGAAAATATATTAGTGATCTGGTTGATGAATCTTGTAGGTCATCCAAGTAGTGTGTTGTTGCTAGTGACAGGGCAAATAGGACTATAGGTTGTATCTACATATATATGCAGTACAAGTCTAAAGAGGCTACATTGTTATTGTATAAGCCGTTGGTTAGGCTATATTTAGATTACTATGTTCAGTCTTGGACTCCTTACCTTTCAAAAAACATCGAACTGTAGGAAATGGTTCAGAGAATGGCTACTGGGATGGCCAGATGGTTAAGGCACTTGACTCGTAATCTGAGGATCGCGAGTTCGAATACCCGTCACACCAAACATACTCGCCCTTTCAGCCGTAGGGGCGTTATAATGTTACGGTCAATCCAAACTATTCATTGGTAAAAGAGCAACCCAAGAGTTGACGGTGGTTGGTGATGACTAGCTGCCTTCCCTCTAGTCTTACACTGTTAAATTAGGAACGGCTAGCGCAAATACCCCTCGTGTAGCTTTGCGCGAAATTAAAAATACATAGTGTCCTTTGGGTTTTTATTCCAAACGTCTTTAATGCACTCTCATAAACTGGAAGAAACTATTGATTTGTCATGTTTTTGATATAGTAAATTCCATATCTACTCAACTGGATTGAGATTGAAGCTCTGTGGGAACCAATGAATGAATGAGTCCAGTAGCTTCTTTCTTAACTAAACAGTTTCTACATAGGTTGGATGTGTGTTTGGGGTTATTATCTTCTTGATAGTAGAATCATTTACCAATAATACATAAACTGCTTGGTATACCATGATGGATCAATATCTGATGGTACTTGACCTGGTCCATTATTCCATTTATTTTGCAAGTATCTCTTGTCATCTCAGAAGAGAAACACCCCCAAAATAATAACACTGCCCCCTCATGCTTCATGGTAGGGGTATGCTTTGAGGTATATTCCACCTTTTTTTCCACTGGACGTACAACCTACACTTTGAACCAAATATTTCAAACTTGGACTTATCCGTCCATAACACCCTTTCCAAATTATAAACAGTCCAGTTTTTGTACTTTTTACCAACTTTCAGTTTCTTGAAAATGTTTCTATGTCAAAGTAAAGGTTTTAAACTGGTACATAACCAAATATTCCATTCTGGTTCAGTGTTCTTCATACTGTAGATCTGGACACTCTTCTGTTATTTGGTACATGTTGTTTGTGTCATGCTAGATATCAGTGCCAGTCTTACTTTTGTCCTGAAGACTTCATAAACAAAGATATTTAAAATCATTATCACTGAGTTTATGTGTTCTACCTCTTCCTTTCTTATTTTAAAATTTACCTGTCTCGGTTTCAAGTTCTAGGATGCATTTGTCAGTGTTTGTGGAGCATTTCAAGTCTGCGGCAGTTTGTCGGAGAGTCCAACCAGCATCACGTAAAGCTTGTCTGTGAACGCTCTGCTCTATTGGCAGTTTTCTACGTTTTTTGGACCGTGGTATAACAATGAAACTTAATATATAAGGTTAAATACTGTCTACACCGAAGTTTCTTTGTGGAGTGCTATTAAACTGATTATATGATGATAAATCAGACACATGAATGAGAAAATATTTTATTCTCCTAACTCAGTACTGTAAATTAAGAGACTATTTTACATTCAGTGTTTACCATTTTATTAATACAAGCTTTCGAATGTAGTCTTCATTTGATAGATGTTTTGTTGGTAGTTAATTTATGTTATAATTATTACATATTAATATGATAGTGAAGATACAACAGAAAAAGTTTAGAAAGGTGGAAGTTTCCACAATTAAGGGTTAATATTAATGTAAGCCATACTTTTAAAGGTTTCATTTGGATATTTGTTATAGGGCGCAAGAATCTAAGACAAATATTTTATAGTGAAGAACAAACACCACATACGAATATTTGTGGGCCAGTCAACTAGTGAACTAGCAATGAAACAGTATTAAGATCACTATTAGTTATCGTGTCATCTCCCACTAGTGGAACAGCAGTAGGTTTGCAACACTAGAAACTGGGTTTCGACACCCATCATGGGCAAAACACATATATAGCCAATTGTGTAGCTTTGTGCTTGATTCCAAAACAAACAAACACTTATCGTGTTTTCAGCTACTCCAACGGTCAGTCGCGCTACTGTTATTAAAGGCCTTCAGTTTACACAAAGAGAAGGATATTTAGTAAATAAGTGAACTCATTCACCCCACAATCTGCCCAACAAAATAACAACGTTACTATAATGTGTTGTTTTTATTATTATTTTAAATAATAAAATAAGAGCATTGGGAAGAGGGAAGCATATGTTTTGGTGGATTAACCATAATTTAAGAGTCTCTGTCGACGATGTTTATGTAGATAAAGTTTATTATGGTAATTACACGATGTTTATGTAGATAAAGTCTATTATGGTAATTACACGATGTTTATGTAGATAAAGTCTATTATGGTAATTACACGATCTTTATGTAGATAAAGTCTATTATGGTAATTACACGATCTTTATGTAGATAAAGTCTATTATGGTAATTACACGATCTTTATGTAGATAAAGTCTATTATGGTAATTACACGATGTTTATGTAGATAAAGTCTATTATGGTAATTACCTCTCAAAAACGTTAATATTATTTACTAGAGTGCACTTTTTTCTTCAAATTCTACAATTTTTCTAAATGGTGTTGAACTTTGTTTTGTTAATCAGTTAATGAAGGTCTCTTTTAAGGAGAACCAGTTTATGTTTTAGAAGCTTCTGGCTGTAAGAAAACGAATGATTTATCTTATTATCGCGTTTAGAAGTAATAATACTATTATAAATAAAACTTTCTTGAAGTAGTAATATTATTATAAATAAAACTTTATTGAAGTAGTAATATTATTATAAATAAACTATTGAAGTAGTAATATTATTATAAATAAAACTTTAATGAAGTAGTAATATTAATATAAATAAAACTTTATTGAAGTAGTAATATTATTATAAATAAAATTTTCTAGAAGTAGTAATATTATTATAAATAAAACTTTCTTGAAGTAGTAATATTATTATAAATAAAACTTTCTTGAAGTAGTAATATTATTATAAATAAAACTTTCTTGAAGTAGTAATATTATTATAAATAAAACTTTATTGAAGTAGTAATATTAATATAAATAAAACTTTATTGAAGTAGTAATATTATTATAAATAAAATTTTTTTGAAGTAGTAATATTATTATAAATAAAACTTTCTTGAAGTAGTAATATTATTATAAATAAAACTTTATTGAAGTAGTAATATTATTATAAATAAAACTTTATTGAAGTAGTAATATTATTATAAATAAAACTTTATTGAAGTAGTATTATTATTATAAATAAAATTTTCTTGAAGTAGTAATATTATTATAAATAAAACTTTATTGAAGTAGTAATATTATTATAAATAAAATTTTCTTGAAGTAGTAATATTATTATAAATAAAACTTACTGGAAGTAGTAATATTATTATAAATAAAACTTGCTGGAAGTAGTAATATTATTATAAATAAAATTTTCTTGAAGTAGTAATATTATTATAAATAAAACTTGTTGAAGTAATATTATTATAAATAAACCTTTCTTGAAGTAGTAATATTATTATAAACAAAATTTGTAAGTAGTAATATTATAATTAAAGCTTGCTGAAGTAGTAATATTATTATAAATAAAACTTTGAAGTAGTAATATTATTATAAATGAAACTTTCTTGAAGTAGTAATATTATAAATAAAACTTTCTTGAAGTAGTAATATTATTATAAATAAAACTATTGAAGTAGTAATATTATTATAAATAAAACTTTATTGAAGTAGTAATATTAATATAAATAAAACTTTATTGAAGTAGTAATATTATTATAAATAAAATTTTCTAGAAGTAGTAATATTATTATAAATAAAACTTTCTTGAAGTAGTAATATTATTATAAATAAAACTTTCTTGAAGTAGTAATATTATTATAAATAAAACTTTCTTGAAGTAGTATTATTATAAATAAAACTTTATTGAAGTAGTAATATTAATATAAATAAAACTTTATTGAAGTAGTAATATTATTATAAATAAAATTTTCTTGAAGTAGTAATATTATTATAAATAAAACTTTCTTGAAGTAGTAATATTATTATAAATAAAACTTTATTGAAGTAGTAATATTATTACAAAAACTTTATTGAAGTAGTAATATTATTATAAATAAAACTTTATTGAAGTAGTATTATTATTATAAATAAAATTTTCTTGAGTAGTAATATTATTATAAATAAACTTTATTGAGTAGTAATATTATTATAAATAAAATTTTCTGAAGTAGTAATATTATTATAAATAAAACTTGCTGGAAGTAGTAATATTATTATAAATAAAACTTGCTGGAAGTAGTAATATTATTATAAATAAAATTTTCTTGAAGTAGTAATATTATTATAAATAAAACTTTCTTGAAGTAGTAATATTATTATAAACAAAATCTGCTGGAAGTAGTAATATTATAATTAAAGCTTGTTGAAGTGGTAATATTATTATAAATAAAACTTCTTGAAGTAGTAATATTATTATAAATGAAACTCTTTGAAGTAGTAATATTATAAATAAAACTTTCTTGAAGTAGTAATATTATTATAAATAAACTTCTTGAAGTAGTAATATTATAAATAAAACTTTCATGAAATAATAATATTATTATAAATAAACTTGCTGGAAGTAGTAATATTATAAATAAACTTGCTGGAAGTAATAATATTATTATAAATAAAACTTTCTTAAAGTAGTAATATTATAAATAAAACTTTCATGAAATAGTAATATTATTATAAATAAAACTTGCTGGAAGTAGTAATATTATAAATAAAACTTGCTGGAAGCAGTAATATTATAAATAAAACTTGCTGGAAGTAGTAATATTATTATAAATAAAACTTTCTTGAAGTGGTAATATTATTATAAACAAAATTTGCTGGAAGTAGTAATATTATAAATAAAACTTTCTTGAAGTAGTAATATTATAAATAAAACTTTCATGAAATAGTAATATTATTATAAATAAAACTTGCTGGAAGTAGTAATATTATAAATAAAACTTGTTGGAAGCAGTAATATTATAAATAAAACTTGCTGGAAGTAGTAATATTATTATAAATAAAACTTTCTTGAAGTGGTAATATTATTATAAACAAAATTTGCTGGAAGTAGTAATATTATAAATAAAATTGCTGGAAGTAGTAATATTATAAATAAAACTTTGTTGAAGTAGTAATATTATTACTGATAAAACTTGCTTTTGGGTACGTTTCCCAGTTATGATAGTTTATTAAGTAGATATAACTCAAGTCAAAGAGATATAGAAACTCACACACGCATACGGAACCTTCATAGTTATGGGGTTAATATCAGAAAACTTTGTTTTATTGTTGTTGTTTTTATTCTCATGGCGATGGATAATTTCTAGTGTTTTTATCTTCTCTTTCATGCTATTATTAAAAGTTTGATTCCATAGACGTTCGTGTAGTGATATGTTCACAACTATACATTTAGAGCAGGAAGTTTTTAACCAAATGCAATATCACAGTTCATTTCTTTAATATCTCTCATCACCATGACAACCTACTTTACATTGTTGTGTTTCTGTCCTTCTGCTATCAATTTACCTGTTATTGTTACTAAAGAAACATAAAGTCATCATGTTGTTTAGCAACAGGAAAATCATTTGAGATCAAAGACTACAGAAATCCTTTATGGTAAAATTTACGTTAACTAACTCAATAACAATAATTATTGTAGGGTTTGATGAATAATTCACAAGTAAAAATTCTTCTGACTACTTTTTAATCTTATGCTAGTACTAAACAAATAAAAACCAGGGTACCTCATGTTAGAACAATACCAAGACGCTTTTAAATGTATTCCTAAGTTTAAAAAAATTAGTCTTTTTAAACCTTGATGACTGAAAAATCATTGCAGATATATTTTACTTTAAGTAAGAATGTTTTTAAGGTATAGATGGGTACAAACTTTAAAAACAAAAAGATAGAATAATTACATGGTTTGTAAGGTTGTTATATTTGTTATCATAACCTTACTGTCCACCTTTAGTGTTAGCTTCACAAATGTCAGTAACATTCATAGATATGCTCAATTTCATTTTTAAAATCATATTGTAACACAAGACTAAACGCAACAGTGGCGGCGCTGGGGCCCAAAATGAGCCAAGCCCCTTCAGCCCCCCCCAATATTGTTACCTACATATATTCATAAAATATAGAAAACACAATCATCGTGGTTGCTTAACAATTAACATGAAAGAGACATAGATCTGTGGAACTCAGCGTCTTCATTGAGACGGAAGTATGTGTCATGCGTATCATAGCAACGTACTGAATGCACTGAAACTCATGCGCTGTATTGCTGCTCCTGTGTAATACCATTCTATCTTGAGCTTTGACGAAGATTAGACAACCACGTTGATTTCAAGTTACAACAGATCATCAGGGATTTTACTTGATAAGCCAAAGGTTTCACAGGTATTTACCCATTAATTTCATTTATCTTTTATTGAAAAGTAAAACATAGCATGCATGTATAAGTGTATTGTGTATAGGTCAAAACTATGAAGGATTTAGCCCATGTTGTGTCCTCTGTGAGATCGTTTCACATCGTGTATCAGCCATCGAAAATTTGCTGTCAATCACCAGAACAGGTGCATTGTTTTGAAGTAATATTGACTATAAACACAACATGATGAAAGATAGTTAGCCTGATAGTGACCTTACTTTTCCTCAGAGTGTATTAACTTCACATGGGATAATTGTTTCTTCTATGTAAACTGTCTTTTATGTTATATTTCTTTTGATTTGTAGCTTTACTCTTAATAGTATATTAAATGTTCAATCTAAGCTAATCTTGATTTTCTTTATTATTATTTATTACCTTGGGTGGAACTTAGGTGAGCTTCCTCTTTTACATATATGCATATTCTCATAAACAGATTATTTCTAATTTGTAATAATGAATTATTAATCAGAGTATGAGTTTCCAATGAAAACTGCATTGAAAACACAGTTCCAAATAGCACACCTTTCTGAAATGTACCTTGGTATTTACATTATTATAATTTACCATCTATACTTCATATTGATGGCATTTTGGGAAGCCCCTCCACAGTTTACCTCAGCCCCCCCCCCCCCAATGAAAATATCCTGGCGCCGCCACTGAAACCCAATCTTTTCTGGTATCTTTAATTATTTACATTTATTAAAACTATATTTATTTGACTTCAGTTCATGATAAAAAATTTTGTTTCGTAAAGTAGACATTTTTTTTCTCATGTGAGATGTTCCGATCAGTCTTATGTTAAAGTTATTGGTTTGGTAACATGTTTAATACTTGTTAGGGTACCTTATTGATACTTCAAATAAATCTATGCTGCCAACTAATTTTTTACACTTATAGGACACTTAAGCAAACTAGACAATATGAAAATATTGAAAATCGTACAAGTTCTATATTCTATTTGGTTTTACTGTGTTGTGTTTCAATAGTCTCTAAACAAGGCTTAATGGAATAGTTGTTTTTACCCACAGCGTGTACCTTCAGCCTTTGTGGTTTCATTGAAGCTGATAGAACTCACATTTCCATATAAACCCCGTAGGGGTGTGTTAAATTTCATGCTTAAAATGTAAATTGTCCATTTCACAAAGTTAGGTCGTGTATTCCAAAGAGGTTAGAACGAACGCTGTAACTACCATTTAGGTTAGTTAGTTATCGTTATTATTTGTTTTGTAATGTTACCTGTTGGTTTCTGTTTATCTCGTCAACTTCATGTTTACTTAAAATCAACTTAACCGATTTTTTTTATCTTATATGAAAGTTTTAAGTCTCGAAATCTCTGTGATCAAAACTGCATTTACATAGGTGACAACTCACTGTAATTATATTTTACTTAAACTAAGTCAGAACGTTTTTAGTCAATGCAATAACCTGTCTTTACATAGAAAAAATCTAACTCATTAAGGTTTATTGTTACGGAGAGAACGTTTTCTCTGAGCTGGTGAACCATGATTATAATTAATTATACTTGTCATGAGACGTTAGTATTAGCTCTATTGTATTTTTAACAATGCATTATTTATCTAGTCCTTCAGAGATTTTTGAGAATTAAAGATTTATAATAATCGTATAATTAACCATTCACCCTTACTTAGAATTCTTCATTGTTTTCATAATTATCCATTTTTCATTTATTTTTGTAGTTTATGTTATTTCAGTGGTCTCTAAACTTACGTAGAAACAACTGAAAGTTTCAGTTATAACCATGTTCGACTGCAACTTCAAATGAATTGCCTTCTGGTAATTTTTTTTAACTACGTGTGGGATTTTCACATTAGGCTTACGTGCGTTAGGTTCAGGGTTACCACACACTTCTCTTATAATTCCCCCATGGGTCCATAAAAAAAGAACACTTTTCGATAGTTTACCTCCGTGAACATCTGTAATGTTGAAGACTGCTAATAAAAACATTTATTAAGTCTACTGTACATGGATATAAAATATCTTTGATATGTTGGTTTTACGTCATTGATGTAGCTGTCCTGGAATCATTAGATGTAACTTAAAAGTTTGCGTGAATATCATTTTAGTTATTTTAAACACTTGGAATGCGTTGCACACTAGAGCGGTAGGAAACTCGATTTGCTAAGATACACAGTTGTGTGTATCTCAGGTCCTTGCGCGTACTTGACAGGGCTGAGAAAATAAAACTGTGTTGTTTAAAGTAATACGTGTGGGCTAATTCGCCCTGCCCACGTTATCTTTATTTATGAAGACACATTTCCTTGCTCTAGACAGGGTTGTCAAGGAAAGCAAGAATGTCTTATCCTTCTGGTTTTAAAGGTAACCAGTATGGCACATCTGTCGAGACCAGGATTTGAGTAAATCAGTTAAGCACAGGCTACCACCTGCCACGCGCACCTTATGTTGGTAACCAAGGCCAAAGGTCTAATGAAGGAACCGGAACAATGCAGTCAGGGTTTCTCCGTGTACATTCCTACATACGTGTAAACTGACTTGGTAGTGCTCGAACTGGCGTGGTTGTAGAGCACGCCTGTGTCAGAACTAATGACAGAATATTTTAAGGTGAGAAGTGAACTGAAACAAAGTCTATGGAAGAAATAGCCACAAGTTTTCAGAATGGTATTTCATCAAGTCAGCTACGGAGAAAGTCAAGTCTACTTCATGTAATTAATGTGTAAACATTTTTTATTTGTCAATATAACACTTTCGTTTCAGCTTTTTAACACCTTGTTGCAGTAGTCTGAACATGTTGCGGTATTAATATTTTTATTTGTCAATATAACACTTTCTTTTCAGCTTTTTAACACCCTGTTGCAGTAGTCTGAAAATGTGGTATTAATATTTTTATTTGTCAATATAACACTTTCGTTTCAGCTTTTTAACACCCTGTTGCAGTAGTCTGAAAATGTTGCGGTATTAATATTTTTATTCGTCAATATAACACTTTCGTTTCAGCTTTTTAACACCCTGTTGCAGTAGTCTGAAAATGTTGCGGTATTAATATTTTTATTTAAATTTCTTACTTAAATTGTTATATTCTGTACACAAAATATGTTTATATGATGTATATTCGGTGTTGTATTTAGGTAGGGCTAGAGGACGCTCAGTCCCAGGCCCCATAGTCTTAATGAGACCAATCGATTATTTTATTATATGTAAAATTACATGGAATGTAGGGCCTACAAAAATTATTAACCCCTGTGCCCACCCAGCCTTAACTCCGCCACTGCGAGAAATTATAAATTACCTGGAAGTAACATTGTTCAGTTGAGTGACCAATAAAACAGTTTCATGATTTATAGTCCCCGGCTGTTACAGCGGTAACTCTACGGATTTACAGCGCTAAAATCGGGGGTTTGATTCCTCCTCGGTGGACTCAGGAGATAATCCAATGTGGCTTTGCTATAAGAAAATACACACACAGCTCTTGTATGTCCATTAACAACAAAAACAGATTTGTTACCTGTATGTCACTTTGAGTAATATACCGTTAAGAAATTTCACAGATTTATCAACTATATGAAACTGCAAGTCCATTATGTCCATAGTACTTGGAAATCCGCTAATTTAATTAAACATACATACGTTGTTCCATATCCTATGTACTTAGATCCTTCATCAGGCATGGTTCCAATAGAATTATCGATTTCTGTGTATCACTGGTATAATTTTTCCACAGTCAACCCAGATATCCCGTTCTTAAACTTCACTTTGATTGTGTGTGTCAAAACTGTGTGGTTTTTACAGTATCAAACCAAACATCCAGTTCTGTAACTGTACTTTGATTGTATGTGTGGTTTTACAAACTTGTATGTGTCAAAAAACTGTGGTTTTTTTCCACAGTCAACTCAGACGTCCCGTTGTGAGCGTATGCGTTAACTTTACTGTATATCAAAACACTACTCGAGTTTCTCTAACGTCAAATCAAACATCCTGTTGTGCGTCGATTTTTAATGTATGTCAGTATTGAAGTCGCAACCTTGTGGATCATGTTATCATGTTTCAGATACGTTATTGGTACAGCTTGTGTTGTTATCCAGTGTGTGTAATTTACACTATAATTTAAAGTTTCGTACTGTGTTGTTTTTTATCATACTATATATGTGTAGCTTGGGCTGGTATTGTTGTCTTATGTCCCATATTCGATTAAAATAAACAAAATATAAGCAGGACTGATGAGATCTGGCATTTCGACTTCAGTCACATATACTTAAGAACGTGTGACTAAAGTAATAATATATTGTACGGGTAACCCGTATTCCGTTAGTTAAGAATCGTTAGTGTTAATAGAGTTGTCTAACACAATGTCATGTCCGTTTACTTGTTTTCAAGTTAAGCACAAACTATACAATGGGTTATCGAAACCCGGTTTCTAGCATTAAATCCGCAGACATACCGCTGGGGTATCCTGTTCTGTGTTGCATGATGGATAATGACTCCAGTATAACTACAAGTTTACTCTGATAACTTGGTCCTGTTTCCAACACATATCTATATATAACTGGGAATTATGTTTGTGTGATACAAAAAAATCCACATTTAACCTCATACCGATAAAGGTAAGAAAAATAAAGTGTAACGAATTATGGAAGTGTTTACTTCATTAGTGTAATTACACTTCCAACATGCACATAGTGTAATTACACTTCCAACTTGCACACTGAACAGCTGTGTAAGTTTATCTTCTTTTTTAAGTTGTTAAATTGTTTTCCAACTGTCTATAAAAAATAGTTTCGTACTGAGATGACAGAAAGCAAACACTCCTCCCATAAGGATGAATCAATCATGTCTGGACCCCCTGGGGTTTTAAACTGGTCCCTCCCCTGGAATACAAGTTACGTTAAACTACTCATACAACAAATCATCAGTTTGTCACTTATCTGGGTTTGGAAAGAATTCTTTTTAAAATGGTTATGTACATCACGTGTTTAGCACCTATGTTATCGCACCTGTATTAGAAAGTGAAGTAAGAACACGAAACCTTAAAAAACCCTTTCCACACAATCACTAGAACTAACATAATGATATGAAAAGTCATGTTTTAAACATACAATTAGTAGAACTGGCATCCAGATATAGCAAATCCTTTCTTAATCAGTTATTTTGTAAAAATAACATCCAAATATAACAAATCGTGTCTTAAACAGTTACTTAATTAAACTGTTTCACAAAACTAGCACATAAACATTATCAGATATAGAGGACTCTTTATTGTAGGTAGTATTAATTTATTTATTTTGTGGATTAATATTTCATGATTGTTTAGCTTTGTATCATAAGAGAGTTGAAAGCAGGCGATAAACGGAAGCTGTGTTTTTTAAGTTATTCATTTCGATGCTATCGAACGTCGCGTGCTGCAATCCACTGATTTTGAGAATATAGAGATTTCTAGAAGGCTTAAGTGATAAACTTATAAATAGCTGGAAGAATACAGACAGAGAACAGGAAGAAATCCAGAAGTAAAGCCAAGAGAAAGAGAAGTTCGGTCAGAAAAAGTTAGAAAATGTAAAGTTAACCGTGTAGGAATAAATAGCTTCATGGTTGATGTGTTACAGTGAAATTAACAGTTTTCTGACATTTTAAGAAAATAATTTGTCTCGTGAAAGGATTTAAACAGACGATTATTTAGAAGTTTATGTGCATAAAACAAACGTTTATTATAAGCAGGCGAAAATATAACAAAGCAAACAAGTATAAAAAGTTAAGGATACGCTGCGGTAACTCACGAGGCAACACAAGTGAATTATACACCGATACTGTGGTGATAAAAAAGAAGATGAAAGAGAGAGAAGAAAAAGGAATAAATACATTGATAGTGTTTAAGAGAAGAGAAAGTAGTTAGGCTTGTCAACTTAATTCTAAAGTAATACAATTGGCGACTTTTGACAAGAGAACTGTAGTGTAATATCTAAGAATAACTATGATATACGTAGTGAAAATAACTTTTGTGCATACGTTTAACTTGTTTTAAATAAATTCCTTTAAAAAGTGGAGAGCGTACTCTTCATTTATCGTCAACAAGTCACAGACACCTGCTGAAGAATCCTCAGCCATACTTCTATAGAAACTGAAAAGTAAATTCCTGACACACATGCTTTTATTAAATATTTTGTACCCCGGTGGGACAGTGGCAATTCTAAAATGCTGGAATCAGTGTTTTGATTTCCCTAAGACGACACAGCAGATAGTTTGATGTGGCTTGGCTATAAAACACACACACAAACATAATATTTCCAGTAAGCAATGTTAACTAAACTTATTTGATTAGCAGTCACCCATTAGTCCTCAAGCTAAAGTTTAACAACCACTCTCTTTTAACACAAGTCAGTCAGTAGTACTACCAAAGTTTAATTGTATTAACTCAGGAGTTAGGTTAATAAAGGCTGAGATCAGTAGGGACCGTAGGGCGTAACAAACTTAGTATAGTAAAAATATTAGTATATTAATATATTTATCAGTTATGGTTAAGGTGGTTTTGATATTGATGGCACAAATAATTATGTTTTAATGGTAGAACATTGAATGATCGTGTTCCTCTTATGTTGTCACACATTTACTGTTATTTCAAATTAAAATGTTTACTTTACAAACAAGACCAACTTTTATATTTGTTTGAGATGTTTACTGATAACATTCTACAGAATATGGTTAAAGTTGTCGGTTCACAAGTTCCATATAGTTCGTAAGTAAATATAGTAATGTTGGTGTCAAGTTTTGTAGACATAGAAAAGTTTATTTAGATTTGAAGCACTGATTTCTCTTGAACTGGGTGTTAAGTTCTGAGGCTTGAAGTGACGTCATGATACTGTCCTTTTATAGAAGGATTACAACATCAGCTGGTTATAACACTGTCTCTCTTCATCTGAGGCTTGAAGTGTCGCCATGACACTGTCCTTTTATAGAAGGATTACAACATAAGCTGGCTATAACACTGTATCTCTTTATCTGAGGCTTGTTGAAGTGACGTCATGACACTGTCCTTTTATAGAAGGATTACAACATCAGCTGGTTATAACACAGTCTCTTTATCTGACGCTTGAAGTGACGTCATGACACTATACTTTTATAGAAGGATTACAACATCAGCTGGTTATAACACTGTATCTCTTTATCTGAGGCTTGAAGTGACGTCATGACACTGTCCTTTTATAGAAGGATTACAACATCAGCTGGATATAACACTGTCTCTTTATCTGAGGCTTGAAGTGACGCCATGACACTGTCCTTTTGTAGAAGGATTACAACATAAGCTGGCTATAACACTGTATCTCTTTATCTGAGGCTTGTTGAAGTGACGTCATGACACTGTCCTTTTATAGAAGGATTACAACATCAGCTGGTAATAACACTGTCTCTTTATCTGAGGCTTGAAGTGACGTCATGACACTGTCCTTTTATAGAAGGATTACAACATCAGCTGGTTATAACACTGTATCTCTTTATCTGAGGCTTGAAGTGACGCCATGACACTGTCCTTTTATAGAAGGATTACAACATAAGCTGGCTATAACACTGTCTCTCTTTATCTGAGGCTTGAAGTGACGCCATGACACTGTCCTTTTATAGAAGGATTACAACATAAGCTGGCTATAACACTGTATCTCTTTATCTGAGGCTTGAAGTGACGCCATGACACTGTCCTTTTATAAAAGGATTACAACATCAGCTGGCTATAACACTGTATCTCTTTATCTGAGGCTTGTTGAAGTGACGTCATGACACTGTCCTTTTATAGAAGGATTACAACATCAGCTGGTTATAACACTGTCTCTCTTTATCTGAGGCTTGAAGTGACGCCATGACACTGTCCTTTTATAGAAGGATTACAACATAAGCTGGCTATAACATTGTATCTCTTTATCTGAGGCTTGAAGTGACGTTATGACACTGTCCTTTTATAGAAGGATTACAACATCAGCTAGTTATAACACTGTCTCTCTTTATCTGACGCTTGAAGTGACGCCATGACACTGTCCTTTTATAGAAGGATTACAACATCAGCTGGTTATAACACTGCCTCTCTTTATCTGAGGCTTGAAGTGACGTTATGACACTGTCCTTTTATAGAAGGATTACAACATCAGCTGGTTATAACACTGCCTCTCTTTATCTGAGGTTTGAAGTGACGTCATGACACTGTCCTTTTATAGAAGGATTACAACATAAGCTGGTTATAACACTGTCTCTCTTTATCTGAGGCTTTGAAGTGACGTCATGACACTGTCCTTTTATAGAAGGATTACAACATCAGCTGGTTATAACACTGTCTCTCTTTATCTGAGGCTTGAAGTGACGTCATGACACTATCCTTTTATAGAAGGATTACAACAAAAGCTGGTTAAAACACTGTCTCTCTTTATCTGAGGCTTGAAGTGACGTCATGACACTGTCCTTTTATAGAAGGATTACAACATAAGCTGGTTATAACACTGTATCTCTTTATCTGAGGCTTGAAGTGACGTAATGACACTGTCCTTTTATAGAAGGATTACAACATCAGCTGGTTATAACACTGTCTCTCTTTATCTGAGGCTTGAAGTGACGTCATGACACTGTCCTTTTATAGAAGGATTACAACATCAGCTGGTTATAACACTGTCTCTCTTTATCTGAGGCTTGAAGTGACGTCATGACACTGTCCTTTTATAGAAGGATTACAACATAAGCTGGTTATAACACTGTATCTCTTTATCTCAGGCTTGAAGTGACGTAATGACACTGTCCTTTTATTGAAGGATTACAACATCAGCTGGTTATAACACTGTCTCTCTTCATCTGAGGCTTGAAGTGTCGCCATGACACTGTCCTTTTATAGAAGGATTACAACATAAGCTGGCTATAACACTGTATCTCTTTATCTGAGGCTTGTTGAAGTGACGTCATGACACTGTCCTTTTATACAAGGATTACAACATCAGCTGGTTATAACACTGTCTCTTTATCTGAGGCTTGACGTGACGTCATGACACTATGCTTTTATAGAAGGATTACAACATCAGCTGGTTATAACACTGTATCTCTTTATCTGAGACTTGAAGTGACGTCATGACACTGTCCTTTTATAGAAGGATTACAACATCAGCTGGTTATAACACTGTCTCTCTTTATCTGAGGCTTGAAGTGACGCCATGACACTGTCCTTTTATAGAAGGATTACAACATAAGCTGGCTATAACACTGTATCTCTTTATCTGAGGCTTGAAGTGACGCCATGACACTGTCCTTTTATAAAAGGATTACAACATCAGCTGGCTATAACACTGTATCTCTTTATCTGAGGCTTGTTGAAGTGACGTCATGACACTATCCTTTTATAGAAGGATTACAACATCAGCTGGTTATAACACTGTCTCTCTTTATCTGAGGCTTGAAGTGACGCCATGACACTGTCCTTTTATAGAAGGATTACAACATAAGCTGGCTATAACACTGTATCTCTTTATCTGAGGCTTGAAGTGACGCCATGACACTGTCCTTTTATAAAAGGATTAAAACATCAGCTGGTTATAACACTGCCTCTCTTTATCTGAGGCTTGAAGTGACGTCATGACACTGTCCTTTTATAGAAGGATTACAACATCAGCTAGTTATAACACTGTCTCTCTTTATCTGACGCTTGAAGTGACGCCATGACACTGTCCTTTTATAGAAGGATTACAACATCAGCTGGTTATAACACTGCCTCTCTTTATCTGAGGCTTGAAGTGACGTTATGACACTGTCCTTTTATAGAAGGATTACAACATCAGCTGGTTATAACACTGCCTCTTTATCTGAGGCTTGAAGTGACGTCATGACACTGTCCTTTTATAGAAGGATTACAACATCAGCTGGTTATAACACTGTCTCTCTTTATCTGAGGCTTGAAGTGACGTCATGACACTGTCCTTTTATAGAAGGATTACAACATAAGCTGGTTATAACACTGTCTCTCTTTATCTGAGGCTTGTTGAAGTGACGTCATGACACTATCCTTTTATAGAAGGATTACAACATCAGCTGGTTATAACACTGTCTCTCTTTATCTGAGGCTTGAAGTGACGTCATGACACTGTCCTTTTATAGAAGGATTACAACATCAGCTGGTTATAACACTGTATCTCTTTATCTGAGGCTTGAAGTGACGTCATGACACTGTCCTTTTATAGAAGGATTACAACATAAGCTGGTTATAACACTGTCTCTCTTTATCTGAGGCTTGAAGTGACGTCATGACACTATCCTTTTATAGAAGGATTACAACATCAGCTGGTTATAACACTGTCTCTCTTTATCTGAGGCTTGAAGTGACGTCATGACACTATCCTTTTATAGAAGGATTACAACATAAGCTGGTTATAACACTGTCTCTCTTTATCTGAGGCTTGAAGTGACGTCATGACACTGTCCTTTTATAGAAGGATTACAACATCAGCTGGTTATAACACTGTCTCTCTTTATCTGAGGCTTGAAGTGACGTCATGACACTGTCCTTTTATAGAAGGATTACAACATCAGCTGGTTATAACACTGTCTCTCTTTATCTGAGGCTTGAAGTGACGCCATGACACTGTCCTTTTATAGAAGGATTACAACATAAGCTGGCTATAACACTGTATCTCTTTATCTGAGGCTTGTTGAAGTGACGTCATGACACTGTCCTTTTATAGAAGGATTACAACATCAGCTGGTTATAACACTGTATCTCTTTATCTGAGGCTTGTTGAAGTGACGTCATGACACTGTCCTTTTATAGAAGGATTACAACATCAGCTGGTAATAACACTGTCTCTTTATCTGACGCTTGAAGTGACGTCATGACACTATCCTTTTATAGAATGATTACAACATCAGCTGGTTATAACACTGTATCTCTTTATCTGAGGCTTGAAGTGACGTCATGACACTGTCCTTTTATAGAAGGATTACAACATCAGCTGGTTATAACACTGTATCTCTTTATCTGAGGCTTGAAGTGACGCCATGACACTGTCCTTTTATAGAAGGATTACAACATAAGCTGGCTATAACACTGTCTCTCTTTATCTGAGGCTTGTTGAAGTGACGTCATGACACTATCCTTTTATAGAAGGATTACAACATCAGCTGGTTATAACACTGTCTCTCTTTATCTGAGGCTTGAAGTGACGCCATGACACTGTCCTTTTATAGAAGGATTACAACATAAGCTGGCTATAACATTGTATCTCTTTATCTGAGGCTTGAAGTGACGTTATGACACTGTCCTTTTATAGAAGGATTACAACATCAGCTAGTTATAACACTGTCTCTCTTTATCTGACGCTTGAAGTGACGCCATGACACTGTCCTTTTATAGAAGGATTACAACATCAGCTGGTTATAACACTGCCTCTCTTTATCTGAGGCTTGAAGTGACGTCATGACACTGTCCTTTTATAGAAGGATTACAACCTCAGCTGGTTATAACACTGTCTCTCTTCATCTGAGGCTTGAAGTGTCGCCATGACACTGTCCTTTTATAGAAGGATTACAACATAAGCTGGCTATAACACTGTATCTCTTTATCTGAGGCTTGTTGAAGTGACGTCATGACACTGTCCTTTTATACAAGGATTACAACATCAGCTGGTTATAACACTGTCTCTTTATCTGAGGCTTGACGTGACGTCATGACACTATGCTTTTATAGAAGGATTACAACATCAGCTGGTTATAACACTGTATCTCTTTATCTGAGACTTGAAGTGACGTCATGACACTGTCCTTTTATAGAAGGATTACAACATCAGCTGGTTATAACACTGTCTCTCTTTATCTGAGGCTTGAAGTGACGCCATGACACTGTCCTTTTATAGAAGGATTACAACATAAGCTGGTTATAACACTGTATCTCTTTATCTGAGGCTTGAAGTGACGCCATGACACTGTCCTTTTATAAAAGGATTACAACATCAGCTGGCTATAACACTGTATCTCTTTATCTGAGGCTTGTTGAAGTGACGTCATGACACTGTCCTTTTATAGAAGGATTACAACATCAGCTGGTTATAACACTGTCTCTCTTTATCTGAGGCTTGAAGTGACGCCATGACACTGTCCTTTTATAGAAGGATTACAACATCAGCTGGCTATAACACTGTATCTCTTTATCTGAGGCTTGAAGTGACGCCATGACACTGTCCTTTTATAAAAGGATTACAACATCAGCTGGTTATAACACTGCCTCTCTCTTTATCTGAGGCTTGAAGTGACGTCATGACACTGTCCTTTTATAGAAGGATTACAACATCAGCTGGTTATAACACTGTCTCTCTTTATCTGACGCTTGAAGTGACGCCATGACACTGTCCTTTTATAGAAGGATTACAACATCAGCTGGTTATAACACTGCCTCTCTTTATCTGAGGCTTGAAGTGACGTTATGACACTGTCCTTTTATAGAAGGATTACAACATCAGCTGGTTATAACACTGCCTCTCTTTATCTGAGGCTTGAAGTGACGTCATGACACTGTCCTTTTATAGAAGGATTACAACATCAGCTGGTTATAACACTGTCTCTCTTTATCTGAGGCTTGAAGTGACGTCATGACACTGTCCTTTTATAGAAGGATTACAACATAAGCTGGTTATAACACTGTCTCTCTTTATCTGAGGCTTGTTGAAGTGACGTCATGACACTGTCCTTTTATAGAAGGATTACAACATCAGCTGGTTATAACACTGTCTCTCTTTATCTGAGGCTTGAAGTGACGTCATGACACTGTCCTTTTATAGAAGGATTACAACATCAGCTGGTTATAACACTGTCTCTCTTTATCTGAGGCTTGAAGTGACGTCATGACACTGTCCTTTTATAGAAGGATTACAACATAAGCTGGTTATAACACTGTCTCTCTTTATCTGAGGCTTGAAGTGACGTCATGACACTGTCCTTTTATAGAAGGATTACAACATCAGCTAGTTATAACACTGTCTCTCTTTATCTGACGCTTGAAGTGACGCCATGACACTGTCCTTTTATAGAAGGATTACAACATCAGCTGGTTATAACACTGCCTCTCTTTATCTGAGGCTTGAAGTGACGTTATGACACTGTCCTTTTATAGAAGGATTACAACATCAGCTGGTTATAACACTGCCTCTCTTTATCTGAGGTTTGAAGTGACGTCATGACACTGTCCTTTTATAGAAGGATTACAACATAAGCTGGTTATAACACTGTCTCTCTTTATCTGAGGCTTGAAGTGTCGCCATGACACTGTCCTTTTATAGAAGGATTACAACATCAGCTGGTTATAACACTGTCTCTTTATCTGAGGCTTGACGTGACGTCATGACACTATCCTTTTATAGAAGGATTACAACATCAACTGGTTATAACACTGTATCTCTTTATCTGAGACTTGAAGTGACGTCATGACACTGTCATTTTATAGAAGGATTACAACATCAGCTGGATATAACACTGTCTCTTTATCTGAGGCTTGAAGTGACGCCATGACACTGTCCTTTTATAGAACGATTACAACATAAGCTGGCTATAACACTGTATCTCTTTATCTGAGGCTTGTTGAAGTGACGTCATGACACTGTCCTTTTATAGAAGGATTACAACATCAGCTGGTAATAACACTGTCTCTTTATCTGACGCTTGAAGTGACGTCATGACACTATCCTTTTATAGAAGGATTACAACATCAGCTGGTTATAACACTGTATCTCTTTATCTGAGGCTTGAAGTGACGTCATGACACTGTCCTTTTATAGAAGGATTACAACATCAGCTGGTTATAACACTGTATCTCTTTATCTGAGGCTTGAAGTGACGCCATGACACTGTCCTTTTATAGAAGGATTACAACATAAGCTGGCTATAACACTGTCTCTCTTTATCTGAGGCTTGTTGAAGTGACGTCATGACACTATCCTTTTATAGAAGGATTACAACATCAGCTGGTTATAACACTGTCTCTCTTTATCTGAGGCTTGAAGTGACGCCATGACACTGTCCTTTTATAGAAGGATTACAACATAAGCTGGCTATAACATTGTATCTCTTTATCTGAGGCTTGAAGTGACGTTATGACACTGTCCTTTTATAGAAGGATTACAACATCAGCTGGTTATAACACTGTCTCTTTTTATCTGAGGCTTGAAGTGACGCCATGACACTGTCCTTTTATAGAAGGATTACAACATCAGCTGGTTATAACACTGCCTCTCTTTATCTGAGGCTTGAAGTGACGTTATGACACTGTCCTTTTATAGAAGGATTACAACATCAGCTGGTTATAACACTGCCTCTCTTTATCTGAGGTTTGAAGTGACGTCATGACACTGTCCTTTTATAGAAGGATTACAACATAAGCTGGTTATAACACTGTCTCTCTTTATCTGAGGCTACTTGAAGTGACGTCATGACACTATCCTTTATAGAAGGATTACAACATCAGCTGGTTATAACACTGTCTCTCTTTATCTGAGGCTTGAAGTGACGTCATGACACTGTCCTTTTATAGAAGGATTACAACATCAGCTGGTTATAACACTGTCTCTCTTTATCTGAGGCTTGAAGTGACGTCATGACACTGTCCTTTTATAGAAGGATTACAACATCAGCTGGTTATAACACTGTATCTCTTTATCTGAGGCTTGAAGTGACGTCATGACACTGTCCTTTATAGAAGGATTACAACATCAGCTGGTTATAACACTGTCTCTCTTTATCTGAGGCTTGAAGTGACGTCATGACACTGTCCTTTATAGAAGGATTACAACATCAGCTGGTTATAACACTGTCTCTCTTTATCTGAGGCTTGAAGTGACGTCATGACACTGTCCTTTTATAGAAGGATTACAACATAAGCTGGTTATAACACTGTATCTCTTTATCTGAGGCTTGAAGTGACGTCATGACACTGTCCTTTTATAGAAGGATTACAACATCAGCTGGTTATAACACTGTCTCTCTTTATCTGAGGCTTGAAGTGTCGCCATGACACTGTCCTTTTATAGAAGGATTACAACATAAGCTGGTTATAACACTGTATCTCTTTATCTGAGGCTTGTTGAAGTGACGTCATGACACTGTCCTTTTATAGAAGGATTACAACATCAGCTGGTTATAACACTGTCTCTTTATCTGAGGCTTGAAGTGACGTCATGACACTATCCTTTTATAGAAGGATTACAACATCAGCTGGTTATAACACTGTATCTCTTTATCTGAGACTTGAAGTGACGTCATGACACTGTCCTTTTATAGAAGGATTACAACATCAGCTGGTTATAACACTGTCTCTCTTTATCTGAGGCTTGAAGTGACGCCATGACACTGTCCTTTTATAGAAGGATTACAACATCAGCTGGTTATAACACTGTATCTCTTTATCTGAGGCTTGAAGTGACGCCATGACACTGTCCTTTATAGAAGGATTACAACATCAGCTGGTTATAACACTGCCTCTCTTTATCTGAGGCTTGAAGTGACGTCATGACACTGTCCTTTTATAGAAGGATTACAACATCAGCTGGTTATAACACTGTCTCTCTTTATCTGAGGCTTGAAGTGACGTCCATGACACTGTCCTTTTATAGAAGGATTACAACATCAGCTGGTTATAACACTGTCTCTCTTTATCTGAGGCTTGAAGTGACGTCATGACACTGTCCTTTTATAGAAGGATTACAACATCAGCTGGTTATAACACTGCCTCTCTTTATCTGAGGCTTGAAGTGACGTCATGACACTGTCCTTTTATAGAAGGATTACAACATCAGCTGGTTATAACACTGTCTCTCTTTATCTGAGGCTTGAAGTGACGTCATGACACTGTCCTTTATAGAAGGATTACAACATCAGCTGGTTATAACACTGTCTCTCTTTATCTGAGGCTTGAAGTGACGTCATGACACTGTCCTTTTATAGAAGGATTACAACATCAGCTGGTTATAACACTGTCTCTCTTTATCTGAGGCTTGAAGTGACGTCATGACACTGTCCTTTTATAGAAGGATTACAACATCAGCTGGTTATAACACTGTCTCTCTTTATCTGAGGCTTGAAGTGACGTCATGACACTGTCCTTTTATAGAAGGATTACAACATAAGCTGGTTATAACACTGTCTCTCTTTATCTGAGGCTTGAAGTGACGTCATGACACTGTCCTTTTATAGAAGGATTACAACATCAGCTGGTTATAACACTGTCTCTCTTTATCTGAGGCTTGAAGTGACGTCATGACACTGTCCTTTTATAGAAGGATTACAACATCAGCTGGTTATAACACTGTATCTCTTTATCTGAGGCTTGAAGTGACGTCATGACACTGTCCTTTTATAGAAGGATTACAACATCAGCTGGTTATAACACTGTCTCTTTATCTGAGGCTTGAAGTGACGCCATGACACTGTCCTTTATAGAAGGATTACAACATAAGCTGGCTATAACACTGTATCTCTTTATCTGAGGCTTGTTGTGACGTCATGACACTGTCCTTTTATAGAAGGATTACAACATCAGCTGGTTATAACACTGTCTCTTTATCTGAGGCTTGAAGTGACGTCATGACACTGTCCTTTTATAGAAGGATTACAACATCAGCTGGTTATAACACTGTATCTCTTTATCTGAGGCTTGAAGTGACGTCATGACACTGTCCTTTTATAGAAGGATTACAACATCAGCTGGTTATAACACTGTCTCTTTATCTGAGGCTTGAAGTGACGCCATGACACTGTCCTTTTATAGAAGGATTACAACATAAGCTGGTTATAACACTGTATCTCTTTATCTGAGGCTTGAAGTGACGTCATGACACTGTCCTTTTATAGAAGGATTACAACATCAGCTGGTTATAACACTGTCTCTCTTTATCTGAGGCTTGAAGTGACGTCATGACACTGTCCTTTTATAGAAGGATTACAACATCAGCTGGTTGAAGTGACGTCACACTGTCCTCTCTTGGTTATAACACTGATCTGAGGCTTGAAGTGACGTCATGACACTGTCCTTTTATAGAAGGATTACAACATCAGCTGGTTATAACACTGTCTCTCTTTATCTGAGGCTTGAAGTGACGTCATGACACTGTCCTTTTATAGAAGGATTACAACATCAGCTGGTTATAACACTGTCTCTTTATCTGAGGCTTGAAGTGACGTCATGACACTGTCCTTTTATAGAAGGATTACAACATCAGCTGGTTATAACACTGTCTCTCTTTATCTGAGGCTTGAAGTGACGCCATGACACTGTCCTTTTATAGAAGGATTACAACATCAGCTGGTTATAACACTGTATCTCTTTTTATCTGAGGCTTGAAGTGACGCCATGACACTGTCCTTTTATAGAAGGATTACAACATCAGCTGGTTATAACACTGTCTCTCTTTATCTGAGGCTTGAAGTGACGTCATGACACTGTCCTTTTATAGAAGGATTACAACATCAGCTGGTTATAACACTGTCTCTTTATCTGAGGCTTGAAGTGACGTCATGACACTGTCCTTTATAGAAGGATTACAACATCAGCTGGTTATAACACTGTCTCTCTTTATCTGAGGCTTGAAGTGACGTCATGACACTGTCCTTTTATAGAAGGATTACAACATCAGCTGGTTATAACACTGTCTCTCTTTATCTGAGGCTTGAAGTGACGTCATGACACTGTCCTTTTATAGAAGGATTACAACATCAGCTGGTTATAACACTGTCTCTCTTTATCTGAGGCTTGAAGTGACGTCATGACACTGTCCTTTTATAGAAGGATTACAACATCAGCTGGTTATAACACTGTATCTCTTTATCTGAGGCTTGAAGTGACGTCATGACACTGTCCTTTTATAGAAGGATTACAACATCAGCTGGTTATAACACTGTCTCTTTATCTGAGGCTTGAAGTGACGTCATGACACTGTCCTTTTATAGAAGGATTACAACATCAGCTGGTTATAACACTGTATCTCTTTATCTGAGGCTTGAAGTGACGTCATGACACTGTCCTTTTATAGAAGGATTACAACATCAGCTGGTTATAACACTGTCTCTCTTTATCTGAGGCTTGAAGTGACGTCATGACACTGTCCTTTTATAGAAGGATTACAACATCAGCTGGTTATAACACTGTCTCTCTTTATCTGAGGCTTGAAGTGACGTCATGACACTGTCCTTTTATAGAAGGATTACAACATCAGCTGGTTATAACACTGTCTCTCTTTATCTGAGGCTTGAAGTGACGTCATGACACTGTCCTTTTATAGAAGGATTACAACATCAGCTGGTTATAACACTGTCTCTCTTTATCTGAGGCTTGAAGTGACGTCATGACACTGTCCTTTTATAGAAGGATTACAACATCAGCTGGTTATAACACTGTCTCTCTTTATCTGAGGCTTGAAGTGACGTCATGACACTGTCCTTTTATAGAAGGATTACAACATCAGCTGGTTATAACACTGTCTCTCTTTATCTGAGGCTTGAAGTGACGTCATGACACTGTCCTTTTATAGAAGGATTACAACATCAGCTGGTTATAACACTGTCTCTCTTTATCTGAGGCTTGAAGTGACGTCATGACACTGTCCTTTTATAGAAGGATTACAACATCAGCTGGTTATAACACTGTCTCTCTTTATCTGAGGCTTGAAGTGACGTCATGACACTGTCCTTTTATAGAAGGATTACAACATCAGCTGGTTATAACACTGTCTCTCTTTATCTGAGGCTTGAAGTGACGTCATGACACTGTCCTTTTATAGAAGGATTACAACATCAGCTGGTTATAACACTGTCTCTCTTTATCTGAGGCTTGAAGTGACGTCATGACACTGTCCTTTTATAGAAGGATTACAACATCAGCTGGTTATAACACTGTCTCTCTTTATCTGAGGCTTGAAGTGACGTCATGACACTATCCTTTATAGAAGGATTACAACATCAGCATGACACTGTCCTTTTATAGAAGGATTACAACATCAGCTGGTTATAACACTGTCTCTCTTTATCTGAGGCTTGAAGTGACGTCATGACACTGTCCTTTTATAGAAGGATTACAACATCAGCTGGTTATAACACTGTCTCTCTTTATCTGAGGCTTGAAGTGACGTCATGACACTGTCCTTTTATAGAAGGATTACAACATCAGCTGGTTATAACACTGTCTCTCTTTATCTGAGGCTTGAAGTGACGTCATGACACTGTCCTTTTATAGAAGGATTACAACATCAGCTGGTTATAACACTGTCTCTCTCTTTGATCTGAGGCTTGAAGTGACGCTCATGACACTGTCCTTTTATAGAAGGATTACAACATCAGCTGGTTATAACACTGTCTCTCTTTATCTGAGGCTTGAAGTGACGTCATGACACTGTCCTTTTATAGAAGGATTACAACATCAGCTGGTTATAACACTGTATCTCTTTATCTGAGGCTTGAAGTGACGTCATGACACTGTCCTTTTATAGAAGGATTACAACATCAGCTGGTTATAACACTGTCTCTCTTTATCTGAGGCTTGAAGTGACGTCATGACACTGTCCTTTTATAGAAGGATTACAACATCAGCTGGTTATAACACTGTCTCTCTTTATCTGAGGCTTGAAGTGACGCTCACTGACACTGAGGCTTGAAGTGACCTTTCCTTTTATAGAAGGATTACAACATCAGCTGGTTATAACACTGTATCTCTTTATCTGAGGCTTGAAGTGACGTCATGACACTGTCCTTTTATAGAAGGATTACAACATCAGCTGGTTATAACACTGTCTCTCTTTATCTGAGGCTTGAAGTGACGCCATGACACTGTCCTTTTATAGAAGGATTACAACATCAGCTGGTTATAACACTGTCTCTCTTTATCTGAGGCTTGAAGTGACGTCATGACACTGTCCTTTTATAGAAGGATTACAACATCAGCTGGTTATAACACTGTCTCTCTTTATCTGAGGCTTGAAGTGACGTCATGACACTGTCCTTTATAGAAGGATTACAACATCAGCTGGTTATAACACTGTCTCTCTTTATCTGAGGCTTGAAGTGACGTCATGACACTGTCCTTTTATAGAAGGATTACAACATCAGCTGGTTATAACACTGTCTCTCTTTATCTGAGGCTTGAAGTGACGTCATGACACTGTCCTTTATAGAAGGATTACAACATCAGCTGGTTATAACACTGTCTCTCTTTATCTGAGGCTTGAAGTGACGTCATGACACTGTCCTTTTATAGAAGGATTACAACATCAGCTGGTTATAACACTGTCTCTCTTTATCTGAGGCTTGAAGTGACGTCATGACACTGTCCTTTATAGAAGGATTACAACATCAGCTGGTTATAACACTGTCTCTCTTTATCTGAGGCTTGAAGTGACGTCATGACACTGTCCTTTTATAGAAGGATTACAACATCAGCTGGTTATAACACTGTCTCTCTTTATCTGAGGCTTGAAGTGACGTCATGACACTGTCCTTTTATAGAAGGATTACAACATCAGCTGGTTATAACACTGTCTCTCTTTATCTGAGGCTTGAAGTGACGTCATGACACTGTCCTTTTATAGAAGGATTACAACATCAGCTGGTTATAACACTGTCTCTCTTTATCTGAGGCTTGAAGTGACGTCATGACACTGTCCTTTTATAGAAGGATTACAACATCAGCTGGTTATAACACTGTCTCTCTTTATCTGAGGCTTGAAGTGACGTCATGACACTGTCCTTTTATAGAAGGATTACAACATCAGCTGGTTATAACACTGTCTCTCTTTATCTGAGGCTTGAAGTGACGTCATGACACTGTCCTTTTATAGAAGGATTACAACATCAGCTGGTTATAACACTGTCTCTCTTTATCTGAGGCTTGAAGTGACGTGACGTCCTTTTATGAAGGATTACAACATCAGCTGGTTATAACACTGTTCTTTATAGAAGGATTACACTGTCCTTTTACATCAGCTGGTTATAACACTGTATCTCTTTATCTGAGGCTTGAAGTGACGTCATGACACTGTCCTTTTATAGAAGGATTACAACATCAGCTGGTTATAACACTGTCTCTCTTTATCTGAGGCTTGAAGTGACGTCATGACACTGTCCTTTTATAGAAGGATTACAACATCAGCTGGTTATAACACTGTCTCTCTTTATCTGAGGCTTGAAGTGACGTCATGACACTGTCCTTTTATAGAAGGATTACAACATCAGCTGGTTATAACACTGTCTCTTTTATCTGAGGCTTGAAGTGACGTCATGACACTGTCCTTTTATAGAAGGATTACAACATCAGCTGGTTATAACACTGTCTCTTTATCTGAGGCTTGAAGTGACGTCATGACACTGTCCTTTTATAGAAGGATTACAACATCAGCTGGTTATAACACTGTCTCTCTTTATCTGAGGCTTGAAGTGACGTCATGACACTGTCCTTTTATAGAAGGATTACAACATCAGCTGGTTATAACACTGTCTCTCTTTATCTGAGGCTTGAAGTGACGTCATGACACTGTCCTTTTATAGAAGGATTACAACATCAGCTGGTTATAACACTGTCTCTCTTTATCTGAGGCTTGAAGTGACGTGGTTATAACATGACACTGTCCTTTCCTTTTATAGAAGGATTACAACATCAGCTGGTTATAACACTGTCTCTCTTTATCTGAGGCTTGAAGTGACGTCATGACACTGTCCTTTTATAGAAGGATTACAACATCAGCTGGTTATAACACTGTCTCTCTTTATCTGAGGCTTGAAGTGACGTCATGACACTGTCCTTTTATAGAAGGATTACAACATCAGCTGGTTATAACACTGTCTCTCTTTATCTGAGGCTTGAAGTGACGTCATGACACTGTCCTTTTATAGAAGGATTACAACATCAGCTGGTTATAACACTGTCTCTTTTATCTGAGGCTTGAAGTGACGTCATGACACTGTCCTTTTATAGAAGGATTACAACATCAGCTGGTTATAACACTGTCTCTCTTTATCTGAGGCTTGAAGTGACGTCATGACACTGTCCTTTATAGAAGGATTACAACATCAGCTGGTTATAACACTGTCTCTCTTTATCTGAGGCTTGAAGTGACGTCATGACACTGTCCTTTTATAGAAGGATTACAACATCAGCTGGTTATAACACTGTCTCTCTTTATCTGAGGCTTGAAGTGACGTCATGACACTGTCCTTTTATAGAAGGATTACAACATCAGCTGGTTATAACACTGTCTCTCTTTATCTGAGGCTTGAAGTGACGTCATGACACTGTCCTTTTATAGAAGGATTACAACATCAGCTGGTTATAACACTGTCTCTCTTTATCTGAGGCTTGAAGTGACGTCATGACACTGTCCTTTATAGAAGGATTACAACATCAGCTGGTTATAACACTGTCTCTCTTTATCTGAGGCTTGAAGTGACGTCATGACACTGTCCTTTTATAGAAGGATTACAACATCAGCTGGTTATAACACTGTCTCTCTTTATCTGAGGCTTGAAGTGACGTCATGACACTGTCCTTTTATAGAAGGATTACAACATCAGCTGGTTATAACACTGTCTCTCTTTATCTGAGGCTTGAAGTGACGTCATGACACTGTCCTTTTATAGAAGGATTACAACATCAGCTGGTTATAACACTGCTGGTTATAACACTCTCTTTATCTGAGGCTTGAAGTGACGTCATGACACTGTCCTTTTATAGAAGGATTACAACATCAGCTGGTTATAACACTGTCTCTCTTTATCTGAGGCTTGAAGTGACGTCATGACACTGTCCTTTTATAGAAGGATTACAACATCAGCTGGTTATAACACTGTATCTCTTTATCTGAGGCTTGAAGTGACGTCATGACACTGTCCTTTTATAGAAGGATTACAACATCAGCTGGTTATAACACTGTCTCTCTTATCTGAGGCTTGAAGTGACGTCATGACACTGTCCTTTTATAGAAGGATTACAACATCAGCTGGTTATAACACTGTATCTCTTTATCTGAGGCTTGAAGTGACGTCATGACACTGTCCTTTTATAGAAGGATTACAACATCAGCTGGTTATAACACTGTCTCTCTTTATCTGAGGCTTGAAGTGACGTCATGACACTGTCCTTTTATAGAAGGATTACAACATCAGCTGGTTATAACACTGTCTCTCTTTATCTGAGGCTTGAAGTGACGCCATGACACTGTCCTTTTATAGAAGGATTACAACATCAGCTGGTTATAACACTGTCTCTCTTTCTGAGGCTTGATCTGAGGCTTGAAGTGACGTGACATGACACTGTCCTTTTATAGAAGGATTACAACATCAGCTGGTTATAACACTGTATCTCTTTATCTGAGGCTTGAAGTGACGTCATGACACTGTCCTTTTATAGAAGGATTACAACATCAGCTGGTTATAACACTGTCTCTCTTTATCTGAGGCTTGAAGTGACGCCATGACACTGTCCTTTTATAGAAGGATTACAACATCAGCTGGTTATAACACTGTCTCTCTTTATCTGAGGCTTGAAGTGACGTCATGACACTGTCCTTTATAGAAGGATTACAACATCAGCTGGTTATAACACTGTATCTCTTTATCTGAGGCTTGAAGTGACGTCATGACACTGTCCTTTATAGAAGGATTACAACATCAGCTGGTTATAACACTGTCTCTCTTTATCTGAGGCTTGAAGTGACGTCATGACACTGTCCTTTTATAGAAGGATTACAACATCAGCTGGTTATAACACTGTCTCTCTTTATCTGAGGCTTGAAGTGACGTCATGACACTGTCCTTTTATAGAAGGATTACAACATCAGCTGGTTATAACACTGTCTCTCTTTATCTGAGGCTTGAAGTGACGTCATGACACTGTCCTTTTATAGAAGGATTACAACATCAGCTGGTTATAACACTGTCTCTCTTTATCTGAGGCTTGAAGTGACGTCATGACACTGTCCTTTTATAGAAGGATTACAACATCAGCTGGTTATAACACTGTCTCTCTTTATCTGAGGCTTGAAGTGACGTCATGACACTGTCCTTTTATAGAAGGATTACAACATCAGCTGGTTATAACACTGTATCTCTTTATCTGAGGCTTGAAGTGACGTCATGACACTGTCCTTTTATAGAAGGATTACAACATCAGCTGGTTATAACACTGTCTCTTTATCTGAGGCTTGAAGTGACGTCATGACACTGTCCTTTTATAGAAGGATTACAACATCAGCTGGTTATAACACTGTCTCACTGAGGCTCCTTCCTTATAGAAGGATTACAACATCAGCTGGTTATAACACTGTCTCTCTTTATCTGAGGCTTGAAGTGACGTCATGACACTGTCCTTTATAGAAGGATTACAACATCAGCTGGTTATAACACTGTATCTCTTTATCTGAGGCTTGAAGTGACGTCATGACACTGTCCTTTTATAGAAGGATTACAACATCAGCTGGTTATAACACTGTCTCTCTTTATCTGAGGCTTGAAGTGACGTCATGACACTGTCCTTTTATAGAAGGATTACAACATCAGCTGGTTATAACACTGTATCTCTTTATCTGAGGCTTGAAGTGACGCCATGACACTGTCCTTTATAGAAGGATTACAACATCAGCTGGTTATAACACTGTCTCTCTTTATCTGAGGCTTGAAGTGACGTCATGACACTGTCCTTTTATAGAAGGATTACAACATCAGCTGGTTATAACACTGTCTCTCTTTATCTGAGGCTTGAAGTGACGTCATGACACTGTCCTTTTATAGAAGGATTACAACATCAGCTGGTTATAACACTGTCTCTCTTTGAAGTGACGTCATGAGGCTTGAAGTGACGCTGGTTATAACATGACACTGTCCTTTCCTTTTATAGAAGGATTACAACATCAGCTGGTTATAACACTGTCTCTCTTTATCTGAGGCTTGAAGTGACGTCATGACACTGTCCTTTTATAGAAGGATTACAACATCAGCTGGTTATAACACTGTCTCTCTTTATCTGAGGCTTGAAGTGACGTCATGACACTGTCCTTTTATAGAAGGATTACAACATCAGCTGGTTATAACACTGTCTCTCTTTATCTGAGGCTTGAAGTGACGTCATGACACTGTCCTTTATAGAAGGATTACAACATCAGCTGGTTATAACACTGTCTCTCTTTATCTGAGGCTTGAAGTGACGCTCATGACACTGTCCTTTCCTTTTATAGAAGGATTACAACATCAGCTGGTTATAACACTGTCTCTCTTTATCTGAGGCTTGAAGTGACGTCATGACACTGTCCTTTATAGAAGGATTACAACATCAGCTGGTTATAACACTGTATCTCTTTATCTGAGGCTTGAAGTGACGTCATGACACTGTCCTTTTATAGAAGGATTACAACATCAGCTGGTTATAACACTGTCTCTCTTTATCTGAGGCTTGAAGTGACGCCATGACACTGTCCTTTTATAGAAGGATTACAACATAAGCTGGTTATAACACTGTATCTCTTTATCTGAGGCTTGAAGTGACGTCATGACACTGTCCTTTTATAGAAGGATTACAACATCAGCTGGTTATAACACTGTCTCTCTTTATCTGAGGCTTGAAGTGACGTCATGACACTGTCCTTTATAGAAGGATTACAACATCAGCTGGTTATAACACTGTATCTCTTTATCTGAGGCTTGAAGTGACGTCATGACACTGTCCTTTTATAGAAGGATTACAACATCAGCTGGTTATAACACTGTCTCTTTATCTGAGGCTTGAAGTGACGTCATGACACTGTCCTTTATAGAAGGATTACAACATCAGCTGGTTATAACACTGTATCTCTTTATCTGAGGCTTGAAGTGACGTCATGACACTGTCCTTTTATAGAAGGATTACAACATCAGCTGGTTATAACACTGTCTCTCTTTATCTGAGGCTTGAAGTGACGTCATGACACTGTCCTTTATAGAAGGATTACAACATCAGCTGGTTATAACACTGTCTCTCTTTATCTGAGGCTTGAAGTGACGTCATGACACTGTCCTTTTATAGAAGGATTACAACATCAGCTGGTTATAACACTGTATCTCTTTATCTGAGGCTTGAAGTGACGTCATGACACTGTCCTTTTATAGAAGGATTACAACATCAGCTGGTTATAACACTGTATCTCTTTATCTGAGGCTTGAAGTGACGCCATGACACTGTCCTTTATAGAAGGATTACAACATCAGCTGGTTATAACACTGTCTCTCTTTATCTGAGGCTTGAAGTGACGTCATGACACTGTCCTTTTATAGAAGGATTACAACATAAGCTGGTTATAACACTGTATCTCTTTATCTGAGGCTTGAAGTGACGCCATGACACTGTCCTTTATAGAAGGATTACAACATCAGCTGGTTATAACACTGTCTCTCTTTATCTGAGGCTTGAAGTGACGTCATGACACTGTCCTTTTATAGAAGGATTACAACCTCAGCTGGTTATAACACTGTCTCTCTTTATCTGAGGCTTGAAGTGACGTCATGACACTGTCCTTTTATAGAAGGATTACAACATAAGCTGGTTATAACACTGTATCTCTTTATCTGAGGCTTGAAGTGACGTCATGACACTGTCCTTTTATAAAAGGATTACAACATCAGCTGGTTATAACACTGCCTCTCTTTATCTGAGGCTTGAAGTGACGTCATGACACTGTCCTTTATAGAAGGATTACAACATCAGCTGGTTATAACACTGTCTCTCTTTATCTGAGGCTTGAAGTGACGCCATGACACTGTCCTTTTATAGAAGGATTACAACATCAGCTGGTTATAACACTGTCTCTCTTTATCTGAGGCTTGAAGTGACGTCATGACACTGTCCTTTATAGAAGGATTACAACATCAGCTGGTTATAACACTGCCTCTCTTTATCTGAGGCTTGAAGTGACGTCATGACACTGTCCTTTATAGAAGGATTACAACATCAGCTGGTTATAACACTGTCTCTCTTTATCTGAGGCTTGAAGTGACGTCATGACACTGTCCTTTTATAGAAGGATTACAACATAAGCTGGTTATAACACTGTATCTCTTTATCTGAGGCTTGAAGTGACGTCATGACACTATCCTTTATAGAAGGATTACAACATCAGCTGGTTATAACACTGTCTCTCTTCATCTGAGGCTTGAAGTGACGCCATGACACTGTCCTTTTATAGAAGGATTACAACATAAGCTGGTTATAACACTGTATCTCTTTATCTGAGGCTTGTTGAAGTGACGTCATGACACTGTCCTTTTATAGAAGGATTACAACATCAGCTGGTAATAACACTGTCTCTTTATCTGACGCTTGAAGTGACGTCATGACACTATCCTTTTATAGAAGGATTACAACATCAGCTGGTTATAACACTGTATCTCTTTATCTGAGGCTTGAAGTGACGTCATGACACTGTCCTTTTATAGAAGGATTACAACATCAGCTGGATATAACACTGTCTCTTTATCTGAGGCTTGAAGTGACGCCATGACACTGTCCTTTTATAGAACGATTACAACATAAGCTGGCTATAACACTGTATCTCTTTATCTGAGGCTTGTTGAAGTGACGTCATGACACTGTCCTTTATAGAAGGATTACAACATCAGCTGGTTATAACACTGTCTCTTTATCTGAGGCTTGAAGTGACGTCATGACACTATCCTTTATAGAAGGATTACAACATCAGCTGGTTATAACACTGTATCTCTTTATCTGAGGCTTGAAGTGACGTCATGACACTGTCCTTTTATAGAAGGATTACAACATCAGCTGGTTATAACACTGTATCTCTTTATCTGAGGCTTGAAGTGACGTCATGACACTGTCCTTTTATAAAAGGATTACAACATCAGCTGGCTATAACACTGTATCTCTTTATCTGAGGCTTGAAGTGACGCCATGACACTATCCTTTTATAAAAGGATTACAACATCAGCTGGCTGTAACACTGTATCTCTTTATATAAGGCTTCAAGTGACGTCATGACACTATCCTTTTATAGAAGGATTACAACATAAGCTGGTTATAACACTGAGTTTTTTCTACTGAAACTTTAAATCATTTTAAATTATCTTCTGATAAAATTTGAATCCAATGTTTTTTTTGCATTTATATAAAACTGAAACTGTTTTGAATTTTTATCGGTGATACATGTTAAAACGTTTGTTTCATCACACTTACCACGTAAGGTACAAGATCAAGTGTAACACAAGCTGCTTCCTTTGTATAGAACATAAGTAAATTCTTTTAAAAACTTTACTTATATATTCATATATTTAACAGCTCATTGGTAAATTATTTTATTAAGTTTGTAGCTGTTCAACCACATATTTCTACATTACTGTTATAACAGATTCTTACGTTATTACTTTTGCTAGACATCAGTTTTAACACGCCACCTGGTGATGCCAGGTAAACTGATGAAACTTTGTGAACGAAATAATAAAAAGTTTTACTATGTTTTTGTGAATTTCGCGCAAAGTTACACGAGCGATATCTGCACTAGCCTTCCGTAATTTAGCAATGTAAGAATAGAGGGAAGATAGTCATCATCACCCACCGCCAACTCTTGGGTACTCTTTTACCAACGAATAATGGGATTAACGGTAACATTATATCGCTCCCACGTCTGAATGGGCGAGCATGTTTGGTGTGACGGGGATTCGAACCCGCGACCCTCAGATTATGAGTCGAGCGCCTTAACCACCTAGCTATGACAGGCCATTTCGGTATGTACAACTGATAAAAGCTTTCAAATAATATAGTTTTTATAATATTTTGTATACTTGTATCTACCACCTAGTTATTGGTGAATTATCACATATATATATACTGATTTTCACTCCCAACTTAGGTATAAATAGGAGAATATATTACGTAACGCCATTACGTCCCGTCTAAACATTATGTAACCTATGCTTTATTGATATTTCGGTTAAAATAAGTAAGGGTCGTCATGATGACCACAACTGATTTCCCATAAGCGACCACCAGCTCCGGATGCGTCATGTGAATGTTCTTTCATCTCACGAAGTTCAACTCTATCATAAAGAAGACTGCTGTTTTTCAATCCATTTATCCCTTAGAAGCGATAATCTTTTGCAAAGACATGGACTGACTTCACCACACAGCAGCAGCGGGTGACCTGCAGAACTCTTTGGAACTGGATTGTAGACAGGAAAATTGTGTTGTATTCAGAACTTAACTCTGCTTCCTGGCGTTCATAAATCAAGAGATTGGCAAATAAAGATGAAGACATTTGGAAGCGGACGGCCTTGGGCTCGCAAGTGTTTGACACTACAGGTGGTCAATAATAAATTGTTTCTGAACATATAGGCTGTGTTATTAGTCAAGTCTCCTCAGTTTCTTTATTGGGCTCAAAGTACTGTTAATCCGACATCAAAACGAAACCGACTGAACTGTAGCACTCACTAAATACAAAGCTACACTGGAGAATAAAGCGCGTTGAAGAATTGATTGTACATGATTTACTTGAAGTTTAGCTCAAGGTTAGAAACAAACTTAGAAAGTCGTGACGTTTCACGATCTTATCGGCAATCATTAAACTTGTGAAAGCTTCGTTTGCCGCACGCCCACCAGGTGTCGCAGTTTTGTAGTATTTACTTCGTGAGAGTCGAAGCTGACTTTTTAGTCGTGATGATTTCATCAGAATGGTTCGTGTAACTTTGCATTAATATAAAAATAAAATCATCACACTTATTATGCATTAAACTTTAACTTTTTTTTTAAAGAATTTGACATGTGAATGTTAATCAGTTGTCAACACTTTGCGAATTTTATAAGACCGGCTGTGTCTTTCAAATGAGTACGCTAGTGTTAAGAGTTTGTTTGCATTTTTATTGTTTCGTTTCTGATTAACTCACAAGTTGCATGGTTATTTCGAGTTCCAAGTGGTGACTAGAGTTTAATGATTATTAAATAAAATTAGACAGATCTGTTTGTTTGCCATTAAGCACAAAGCTACATAAAGGGTTATTTGTGCTCTGCCCATCACGGGTATCGAAATCCAATTTTTAGAGATATAGAAACACCACTGTGCCGCTGGGGAGGGAGAGAAAATTAGAAAAACAAAATCTACAACACAAAAGATGTTTTGATTTGCTTTTATTTTGTGTGACTCGGGTCTTCTTGGATAACTTTACATATATAGAAACGTTATTATCGAAGGTGTAAGTTATGATACCTAAAAAAGGCCTGGGCTAATACACTAACCGAATAACAGACATTTTTTACACCGCTTTCTGGATAAAATCTTAGTAATTCCTCAAGACTACTGACCAGGTTCATTGAAAACAGTGAGAAATCCGGACGAAGTACACTGTATGATTAGGACCAATTAGAACGAGGGACAAGAGGCGTTTGGTCAAAGCTTCAAGCTGAGAAAGGGCCTCAAATGTACTCTTCTGTTATTGTTTTACATTTGTTAAGTTTCGCGACTTCTTTTGATATCGGAACAAAATGTGACAAACGGTTTCAGCTCATAATTGTAAATAATATGTAGAAACCAAATGTTCAACTTAGGTTTCACTTTTCATTTGGCCTGACGACTGTCAATTTTCATTCGTATGGCATATTTTTTTATTATTATAACCAGGTGCCTCTCTAAACTTCTTGGAAGGCCTGCGTATGACATCAGTAAACCGCATACAAATCATTTTTATAAAACTAGGTGGTTGTAGTGTGTTTGACAGTGATTTTTCATGGAAAAGCTATATTTGTTAACCTGTTTCTTACAGTTTCATGAATTAGATGTAACCAACGTTAACCTATTTCTTACAGTTTCATGAATTAGATGTAACCAACGTTAACCTATTTCTTACAGTTTGATGAATAAACGTAACCAATGTTAACCTGTTTCTTACAGTTTGATGAATTAGATGTAACCAATGTTAACCTGTTTCTTACAGTTTCATGAATTAGATGTAACCAATGTTAATCTGTTTCTTACAGTTTCATGAATTAGATGTAACCAACGTTAACCTATTTCTTACAGTTTCATGAATAAACGTAACCAATGTTAACCTGTTTCTTACAGTTTCATGAATTAGATGTAACCAATGTTAACCTGTTTCTTACAGTTTCATGAATAAACGTAACCAATGTTAATCTGTTTCTTACAGTTTCATGAATTAGATGTAACCAATGTTAACCTGTTTCTTACAGTTTCATGAATTAGATGTAACCAATGTTAACCTGTTTCTTACAGTTTCATGAATTAGATGTAACCAATGTTAACCTGTTTCTTACAGTTTGATCAATTAGATGTAACCAACGTTAACCTGTTTCTTACAGTTTCATGAATTAGATGTAACCAATGTTAACCTGTTTCTTACAGTTTGATCAATTAGATGTAACCAACGTTAACCTGTTTCTTACAGTTTGATGAATTAGATGTAACCAATGTTAACCATTAAGAGTTTTAAATCAGGTTATTCTCCCATATTTTCTAGAAACCATTTCCTGTGACGACCACTCACTAATTACCATGGAAACTATCAATCGATCAAGATTGTTGTCACTGCAGAGGATAAAAGAAGCGTCCATGTAAGTGACTGACTCTACTGGTTCAGGATAGTTTGGTAACTGTATAAAAATACATGACAAGTTTAAGATAAAGTGATTTATTTTTGTTTTGTTTGTACTTGAGGTGGGTTTTTTGACTTCTAGTTTATCTGTCTGTTATTTCTACTTCAACGGTAATAAGGGTGATTATTTTGGATATATTTGTTTCTAGTCTAGATTACTTTCCATCATATTTCTTTCTTTCTTGAACTGGACTTGTTCATATTTCTGTCATAATTTGTCTTCTCTGTAAGTGTCTGTTTTATTATTTGTTTTGGGTTGAAATGAGTATATCTGTTGTGTTCAGTTAGTGCTATTTATTGGTGGATTAGATGGTTGAATTTTCTTGTAATATGAGCACATAACACAAAAACTGGCACTAAGATATGTGATACCTTTCTAAGATATACTGTTTAATTTACACAGAAACTTAGCTTGCTAGAGCCAAATGACAAAAAGTGTCCTTCAAACTTTACCGCTTTGTTTCGATAGTAAAGCTACTTTACGTAGAATCTCGTCATGTGAACAAGTCACCTACCCAGAAAATAATACCTTCTTATCTCTGTCGTGATGTAGGAAATGACATTTCATTTCTTCAACGTTTCAAAAGACTGAAGGATGATCTTTTCTTCAGTAATTTCTTGTTGAAAGTGGTGAGCTTGCACGAGTGGCGCTGATGTTTTCTACTAAAAATTGGGGTCACTTATTTCTTCGCATATATTTGCACATACTTAAGATATCCTTGGAAGGTTGGACATGTAAGGATGACTTCAACAAGACTGATGAGCAAGAGTTACAGAATGAAGGGCGTCAAGACGTTCTACCACCAATACGGAGGGAGACCTCTAACAAAACTGAGCAGGAATTGTGTAGATGGTGCCAAGACGTATGCATGACTAAGATCCTGTATCCGTCTCTGGTTCACGTGGGCCGTGGGTGAGATACACACGTCCCCACGTTGGTGACCATCGCTCAATACTTTGGGGGGTGTGGCTGTACACGAAATAGGGTGCTGCGTGCAGACGACACACCTTCCCTAACCCCTACAGAGGGGAAATCTCTACCTAGCGACACGCCTGGTTCGGCTAGAGGCCAAAGGTCAGAGGTTAGCAGCGATTCTAACTGAAGGCCAAGTCCGTCCAAAGCTACGACCAAGTAAAAGGAACTGACTAGCTTTACACTTTATTTTAAGTCTCCTACTTATCTATTTACAAGAACTTTCAAACTGTTTAAATATTACATTAAAAAAGTATCAACAAACGGGTGAATTGGTGACGTATTTCCTCTGCTTTGTACAAAAAATTTGGGTTAAAAATGAGCATGCAAATGGTTTACAGGGTTAAAAATGAGAAAATGTTTTAACTGCCTGTCTAGTGCTTTATAAAAATTAACATATAGAAATACTTCCTTCAATTAGTGCTTTACAAAAATTAACATATAGAAATACTTCCTTCAATTTAGTGCTTTATAAAAATTAACATACAGAAATACTTCTTTCAATTAGTGCTTTATAAAAATTAACATACAGAAATACTTCTTTCAATTAGTGCTTTATAAAAATTAACATTTTGAAATACTTCTTTCAATTAGTGATTTATAAAAATTAACATATAGAAATACTTCCTTCAATTAGTGCTTTATAAAAATTAACATATAGAAATACTTCCTTCAATTAGTGCTTTATAAAAATTAACATATAGAAATACTTCCTTCAATTAGTGCTTTATAAAAATTAACATTTTGAAATACTTCCTTCAATTAGTGCTTTATAAAAATTAACATATAGAAATACTTCCTTCAATTAGTGCTTTATAAAAATTAACATATAGAAATACTTCCTTCAATTAGTGCTTTATAAAAATTAACATATAGAAATACTTCCTTCAATTAGTGCTTTATAAAAATTAACATTTTGAAATACTTCCTTCAATTAGTGCTTTATAAAAATTAACATACAGAAATACTTCCTTCAATTAGTGCTTTATAAAAATTAACATATAGAAATACTTCCTTCAATTAGTGCTTTATAAAAATTAACATATAAAAATACTTTCTTCAATTAGTGCTTTATAAAAATTAACATATAGAAATACTTCCTTCAATTAGTGCTTTATAAAAATTAACATACAGAAATACTTCCTTCAATTAGTGCTTTATAAAAATTAACATACAGAAATACTTCTTTCAATTAGTGCTTTATAAAAATTAACATACAGAAATACTTCCTTCAATTAGTGCTTTATAAAAATTAACATATAGAAATACTTCCTTCAAATAGTGCTTTATAAAAATTAACATATAGAAATACTTCCTTCAATTAGTGCTTTATAAAAATTAACATACAGAAATACTTCTTTTAATTAGTGCTTTATAAAAATTAACATATAGAAATACTTCTTTCAATTAGTGCTTTATAAAAATTAACATACAGAAATACTTCCTTCAATTAGTGCTTTATAAAAATTAACATAGAAATACTTCCTTCAATTACTGCTTTATAAAAATTAACATATAGAAATACTTCCTTCAATTAGTGCTTTATAAAAATTAACATATAGAAATACTTCCTTCAATTAGTGCTTTATAAAAATTAACATACAGAAATACTTCTTTCAATTAGTGCTTTATAAAAATTAACATATAGAAATACTTCTTTCAATTAGTGCTTTATAAAAATTAACATACAGAAATACTTCTTTCAATTAGTGCTTTATAAAAATTAACATATAGAAATACTTCCTTCAATTAGTGCTTTATAAAAATTAACATATAGAAATACTTCTTTCAATTAGTGCTTTATAAAAATTAACATATAGAAATACTTCCTTCAATTAGTGCTTTATAAAAATTAACATATAGAAATACTTCCTTCAATTAGTGCTTTATAAAAATTAACATATAGAGATACTTCTTTCAATTAGTGCTTTATAAAAATTAACATATAGAAATACTTCCTTCAATTCTTTTTTTTAACATCGAAAGCTAGAAAATATCTATTAATTTTGTTTATATAGATTCAGTTCTATAGTCTATATTAATTTCTTATATATAGATGTATATCTATAAAGGCTATTAATTCTACCATATAGCCTATTAATTTTTTATTTATAGGTTTATATCTAGCAAGTCTAATAATTTCTTTTATACAGATTTAGATCTAGAAAATCTGTATTAGTTTCTTATATATACGTTTAGATTTAGCTATATATCTATTCATTTCTTATACATACATTTAGATTTAGCGATATATCTATTAATTTATCTTATCTAGATTTAGATCAAGAGAATCTCTGTTAGTTTCTTATATATACATTTATATCTACTAAGTATCTATCAATTTCATATATATATTTAGATCTACTAAGTATCTATTAATTTATTCTATATAAAAATTTAGATCTAGAAAAATCTTTATCAATTTCTTATGTGTACTTTTAGATCTACCAAATATCTATTAATTTATTCTATACAGATTTAGAACCAGATTGTTATCGTACACATTTTTTACACAGATTAAGTTTCTTATTACCTTGTTTCAAACACACTGACATCCAATAAAAATCATTTTGAGTTCATATATACAAATCGAAATTTAGGAACACTTTATTCAAACTATGTAGAACTTAAGAATTGGAATTTCTCTGGAAACTTCAAAGTTATAAATAATAATAAATAAATGTTGACATGTTTGAACGTTGAGACTACAAGAAAAACAACAAGTTGCCAAAAATGCCCTTGACATCATTCTAGTAATGCCACTTAATAAAAATGTCCTTGACATCATTCTGGTAATGCCACTTAATAAAAATGTCCTTGACATCATTCTGGTAATGCCACTTAATAAAAATGTCCTTGACATCATTCTGGCAATGCCACTTAATAAAAGTGTCCTTGACATCATTCTGGTAATGCCACTTAATAAAAGTGTCCTTGACATCATTCTGGTAATGGCACTTAATAAAAATGTCCTTGACATTATTCTGGTAATGTCACTTAATAAAAATGTCCTTGACATCATTCTGGTAATGCCACTTAATAAAAATGCCCTTGACATCATTCTGGTAATGCCACTTAATAAAAATGCCCTTGACATCATTCTGGTAATGCCACTTAATAAAAATGCCTTTGACATCATTCTGGTAATGCCACTTAATAAAAATGCCCTTGACATCATTCTGGTAATGCCACTTAATAAAAATGCCTTTGACATCATTCTGGTAATGCCACTTAATAAATAATTAAATTTCCTCCTTCAAGACAGGTGCGTAAAAGTGTAAGGAAGATAGACATATACTTTGCACGACAATAATTCAGCAAAATAATGATTTTATCTACGTGCAAACATCTGTCCACATCTGTCATAAAGAACCTTGAAGCAAAACCAGATATTTTCGTTATTGTTGGATTCCTTCTTATATTACAATATCTATTTACATACTTAAATGTTCTGTTCCAAGGTGATAGACGTTCTGGCTTCTACGTGTCAACGATTTAATTTCGTTGACCTAAATGTGATTACAACGCTGCTCATATTTCTGACAATGAAACGTAAACCAAGAAGTCAATATATCTTGAGATATTCGGTAATAAAGAGGTAAGGTACATGTTGATAATGCACTTCACTGTCATTAGCCGATGTTGAAGTTGAACGCTTTACTATAGTAAGTAGATTTGAGAATTAGAGATTATGTTAACCAGAGAAGCTGACTTATCTTCTTCATTTAGGGTTTTGTGTTGCAGATTTTTTGTAGCCTGGTAGAAAACGTTTTATTCACAACGTTGATACATTTCTTGCCCTATCGCTACTATTCTAGTGGTAAGTTAGGCAATCCCCTTTCTGTATTAGTATCGTACTTTTATGTGGCTTACTACACGTCTTCATGGAATAAAACTCAAATTGCTTAATGGCTCAATCCTGTCGTCTTTTGTAGAGGTCTATCCAAACCTGGAATCAAGTGGTTATGGTATGAAATAGGATGAAAAAACTTAAGTAAGTGCTCTTACGAAGAAGGACCACTTTCATTATGTAACCGCCAATCAGGCACGAGACCGCCACGAGGCCATTTAACTTAAGTTGCGGTTATTGATTGTGAACGTAGAACAACTTCCACTTCAGGCTTCACTATCATTACGACTCCTTGATTAATGACTATCATTGAATGTTTTCACATCACTGCTAAACATTACTGACAGATTCCGTGACAGGTGATTGTCCGACACTTTTAAACAACATTCATTTACAGCAAATTAGGCCCTGTAATAACGAACTTTTAAAAACAATAATATCAATGATAGGAACTGAAGCCTATACGTCTTTATTAAGAATATCTATAATAATTCTATTCTCAGCTATATATTCAGTATTCCCATACGTTAACAACATACTTCCATTAAGCAAAACATTTATAAATCCTGTCAGCTATAACATCTTGAAGTGAAATCGTTGTGAGTGTAGCAAACAGTAAATATAATAGATCGACAACAAGATATTCATACTTTGTGAATGTGATGAACAAACAAGTTGAGTAGGAGGTATTCTTTGATATCAGGTTATCAAAATATATATCTATTCCAAGTTTTTAGGAGTAGATAGTAATTTCTTACATCAGGTTGAAAAGCATATACAACACTTGTAAAGATCACTCAGGTTTGAATACACTGCCCTCTCACGGACTGTTGCAGTCATTAGATAATATTTCTTTAATTAAATAGACTTTTTTTGTTGAAATTCTGAACAGTGTGGTAAACAACAGAAATAGAATGGGCTTTGTTAAGACTGAAAACTGTTAACTGTGTGGTAGACAACATCAGTAGAATGTAATTTATTAAAACTGTGAACTATTAATTCTGTAGTAGACACCTTTATTATTAAATGTTGTTTGTGAACCTGACGATGACCGAAGAAGGTTGAAAAGTTGTTCGCTCTTCTATGTAAAATATTTTCTCAACCCAAACGAGCCGTTTTGCATATAAATTTCTCAACATCACTAAATGTTGTTTTGTTAAGCATTGTGTAGTAGACACCATTGTTAAATATTTTTATGTTGAGGATTGTATGGTAGACACCATTATTAAATATCGTTTTTTATGTTAAGCATTGTGTAGTAGATACCATTGTTAAATATTTTTATGTTGAGGATTGTATGGTAGACACCATTATTAAATATCGTTTTTTATGTTAAGCATTGTGTAGTAGATACCATTGTTAAATATTTTTATGTTGAGGATTGTATGGTAGACACCATTATTAAATATCGTTTTTTATGTTGAGCATTGTGTAGTAGATACCATTGTTAAAATATTTTTTATGTTGAGGATTGTATGGTAGACACCATTATTAAATATTGTTTTTATGTTAAGCATTGTGTAGTAGATACCATTGTTAAATATTTTATGTTGAGGATTGTATGGTAGACACCATTATTAAATATCGTTTTTTATGTTAAGCATTGTGTAGTAGACACCATTATTAAATGTTTTATGTTGAGGATTGTATGGTAGACACCATTATTAAATATCGTTTTTTATGTTAAGCATTGTGTAGTAGATACCATTGTTAAATATTTTATGTTGAGGATTGTATGGTAGACACCATTATTAAATATCGTTTTTTATGTTAAGCATTGTGTAGTAGACACCATTATTAAATGTTTTATGTTGAGGATTGTATGGTAGGCACCATTATTAAATATCGTTTTTTATGTTAAGCATTGTGTAGTAGACACCATTATTAAATGTTTTATGTTGAGGATTGTATGGTAGGCACCATTATTAAATATCGTTTTTTATGTTAAGCATTGTGTAGTAGACACCATTATTAAATGTTTTATGTTGAGGATTGTATGGTAGGCACCATTATTAAATATCGTTTTTTATGTTAAGCATTGTGTAGTAGACACCATTAAATGTTTTATGTTGAGGATTGTATGGTAGGCACCATTATTAAATATCGTTTTTTATGTTAAGCATTGTGTAGTAGACACCATTTATAAATGTTTTATGTTGAGGATTGTATGGTAGGCACCATTATTAAATATCGTTTTTTATGTTAAGCATTGTGTAGTAGACACCATTATTAAATGTTTTATGTTGAGGATTGTATGGTAGGCACCATTATTAAATATCGTTTTTTTGTGTTTAAGCATTGTGTAGTAGACACCATTATTAAATGTTTTATGTTGAGGATTGTATGGTAGGCACCATTATTAAATATCGTTTTTTATGTTAAGCATTGTGTAGTAGACACCATTATTAAATGTTTTATGTTGAGGATTGTATGGTAGGCACCATTATTAAATATCGTTTTTTATGTTAAGCATTGTGTAGTAGACACCATTATTAAATGTTTTATGTTGAGGATTGTGTAATAGATACCAATGTTAAATGTTTTTATGTGAAGCATTGTGTAGTAGATACCATTATTAAATGTTTTATGTTGAGGATTGTATGGTAGACACCATTATTAAATGTTGTTTGTTTTTTAGTATTGTATAGTAGACGCCATTATTAAATGTTGTTTGTTTTTTAGTATTGTATAGTAGACACCATTATTAAATGTTGTTTTTTAGTTTTTAGTATTGTGTAGTAGACATCATTATTAAATGTTTTTAGTATTGTGAAGTAGACATCATTATTAAATGTTTTTAGTATTGTGTAGTAGACACCATTATTAAATGTTTTTAGTATTGTGTAGTAGACACCATTATTAAATGTTTTTAGTATTGTGAAGTAGACATCATTATTAAATGTTTTTAGTATTGTGTAGTAGACACCATTATTAAATGTTTTTAGTATTGTGAAGTAGACATCATTATTAAATGTTTTTTAGTATTGTGTAGTAGACACCATTATTAAATGTTTTTAGTATTGTGAAGTAGACATCATTATTAAATGTTTTTAGTATTGTGTAGTAGACACCATTATTAAATGTTTTTAGTATTGTGAAGTAGACATCATTATTAAATGTTTTTAGTATTGTGTAGTAGACACCATTATTAAATGTTTTTAGTATTGTGTAGTAGACACCATTATTAAATGTTTTTAGTGTTGTGAAGTAGACATCATTATTAAATGTTTTTAGTATTGTGTAGTAGACACCATTATTAAATGTTTTTAGTATTGTGAAGTAGACATCATTATTAAATGTTTTTAGTATTGTGTAGTAGACACCATTATTAAATGTTTTCTGTTTTTTAGTGTTATGTAGTAGACGCCATTATTAAAAGTTGTTTGTTTTTTAGTATTGTATAGTAGACGCCATTATTAAATGTTGTTTGTTTTTTAGTATTGTATAGTAGACGCCATTATTATATGTTGTTTGTTTTTTAGTATTGTATAGTAGACACCATTATTAAATGTTGTTTTTTAGTTTTTAGTATTGTGTAGTAGACATCATTATTAAATGTTTTTCGTATTGTGAAGTAGACATCATTATTAAATGTTTTTAGTATTGTGTAGTAGACACCATTATTAAATGTTTTTAGTATTGTGTAGTAGACACCATTATTAAATGTTTTCTGTTTTTTAGTGTTATGTAGTAGACACCATTATTAAATGTTTTCTGTTCTTTAGTGTTATGTAGTAGACGCCATTATTAAATGTTGTTTGTTTTTTAGTATTGTATAGTAGACACCATTAGTAAATGTTTTTTTAGTTTTTTAGTATTGTATAGTAGACACCATTATTAAATGTTTTTTAGTATTGTGTAGCAGACACCATTATTAAATGTTGTTTTTAGTTTTTTAGTATTGTGTAGTAGACACCATTATTAAATGTTGTTTTTTAGTTCTTTAGTATTGTGTAGTAGACACCATTATTAAATGTTGTTTTTTAGTATTGTGTAGTAGACACCATTATTAAATGTTTTTTAGTATTGTGTAGTAGACACCATTATTAAATGTTTTTTAGTATTGTGTAGTAGACACCATTATTTAATGTTTTTAGTATTGTGTAGTAGACACCATTATTAAATGTTTTTAGTATTGTGTAGTAGACACCATTATTAAATGTTTTTTAGTATTGTGTAGTAGACACCATTATTAAATTTTTTAGTATTGTGTAGTAGACACCATTATTAAATGTTTTTAGTATTGTGTAGTAGACACCATTATTAAATGGTTTTTAGTATTGTGTAGTAGACACCATTATTATATGTTTTTTATTATTGTGTAGTTGACACCATTATTAAATGTTTTTAGTATTGTGTAGTAGACACCATTATTAAATGTTTTTAGTATTGTGTAGTAGACACCATTATTAAATGTTTTTAGTATTGTGTAGTTGACACCATTATTAAATGTTTTTAGTATTGTGTAGTTGACACCATTATTAAATGTTTTTAGTATTGTGTAGTAGACATCATTATTAAATGTTTTTAGTATTGTGTAGTAGACACCATTATTAAATGTTTTCTGTTTTTTAGTGTTATGTAGTAGATGCCATTATTAAATGTTGTTTCTTTTTTAGTATTGTATAGTAGACACCATTATTAAATGTTGTTTTTTAGTTTTTAGTATTGTATAGTGGACACCATTATTAAATGTTTTTTAGTTTTTTAGTATTGTGTAGTAGTAACCATTATTAAATGTTGTTTTTTAGTTTTTTAGTATTGTGTAGTAGACACCATTATTAAATGTTGTTTTTTAGTTTTTTAGTATTGTGTAGTAGACACCATTATTAAATGTTGTTTTTAGTATTGTACAGTAGACACCATTATTAAATGTTTTTTAGTTTTTTAGTATTGTGTAGTAGACACCATTATTAAATGTTTTAGTATTGTGTAGTAGACACCATTATTAAATGTTTTTAGTATTGTGTAGTAGACACCATTATTAAATGTTTTTAGTATTGTGTAGTAGACACCATTATTAAATGTTTTTTAGTATTGTGTAGTAGACACCATTATTAAATGATTTTAGTATTGTGTAGTAGACACCATTATTAAATGTTTTTAGTATTGTGTAGTAGACACCATTATTAAATGTTTTTTAGTATTGTGTAGTAGACACCATTATTAAATGTTTTTAGTATTGTGTAGTAGACACCATTATTAAATGTTTTTAGTATTGTGTAGTAGACACCATTATTAAATGTTTTTAGTATTGTGTAGTAGACACCATTATTAAATGTTGTTTTTTAGTATTGTGTAGCAGACACCATTATTAAATGTTGTTTTTTAGTATTGTGTAGCAGACACCATTATTAAATGATTTTAGTATTGTGTAGCAGACGCCATTATTAAATGTTGTTTTTTAGTTTTGTGTAGCAGACGCCATTATTAAATGTTGTTTTTTAGTATTGTGTAGCAGACGCCATTATTAAATGTTGTTTTTTAGTATTGTGTAGCAGACGATATTATTAAATGTTTTTTAGTATTGTGTAGCAGACACCATTATTAAATGTTGTTTTCGTATTGTGCAGGAGACACCATTATTAAATGTTTTTTTAGTATTGTGTAGTAGACACCATTATTAAATGTTTTGTTTTTTAGTATTGTACAGTAGACACCGTTAATATGTTTGCCTGAATGCTACTTTTATTGTTGATGTCAGTTGGTGTTCTTGGTAAAAATTCTCAGTAATGGACATGTTAAAACGCTGTGTGATGTGTTATAATTATTATTTAAGTTGTATAGCTACAAATGTAAGAATGAGATGTTCTTCTTCAAAATAATAAGCTACAGGTGGCTTATGATTACTGGATGAACTAAGTTTCATGAAAATATTAAGATGATTTGCTTAGAAGTATCTGTAAAGGATTATATTTTTCTCTTGCAGAGCTCTGACAAATCACCTACCAAAAAGATCAAGTGTAACAGAACCCTCTGGAGTAAATGGAATTCTACAAAATGGGATCTTGGCACACAGCCGGGCATCACACCCAGCAGTGACACCTATGCACGTGACTGTTTCTTCACTATTAAGTTCCGTTAACAGCACCACTTTTGTGAACGGGTCTTCAGCCTTGGCCCTTTCCCAGACAGACATGTATTCAGAAAGTCTTCGGAGGCGGAAAGTTCATAAATGTGACTTTGAAGGATGTGAAAAGGTTTACACTAAAAGTTCTCACTTGAAGGCGCACAAGAGAACACATACAGGTGAGAAATTATACACATTGACGACAACACTGTAACAAGAGAACACATACAGGTGAGAAATTATACACACTGATGACAACACTGTAACAAGAGAACACATACAGGTGAGAAATTATACACACTGATGACAACACTGTAACAAGAGAACACATACAGGTGAGAAATTATACACACTGATGACAACACTGTAACAAGAGAACACATACAGGTGAGAAATTATACACATTGACGACAACACTGAAACAAGAGAACACATACAGGTGAGAAATTATACACATTGACGACAACACTGTAACAAGAGAACACATACAGGTGAGAAATTATACACATTGACGACAACACCGTAACAAGAGAACACATACAGGTGAGAAATTATACACATTGATGACAACACTGTAACAAGAGAACACATACAGGTGAGAAATTATACACACTGATGACAACACTGTAACAAGAGAACACATACAGGTGAGAAATTATACACACTGATGACAACACTGTAACAATAGAACACATACAGGTGAGAAATTATACACACTGATGACAACACTGTAACAATAGAACACATACAGGTGAGAAATTATACACATTGATGATAACACTGTAACAAGAGAACACATACAGGTGAGAAATTATACACATTGACGACAACACTGTTACAAGAGAACACATACAGGTGAGAAATTATACACATTGATGACAACACTGTAACAAGAGAACACATACAGGTGAGAAATTATACACATTGATGACAACACTGTAACAATAGAACGCATACAGATTGAGAAAGTATACACATTGGCGACAACAGTTACAAGAGAACACATACAGGTGAGAAATTATACACATTGACGACAACACTGTAACAAGAGAACACATACAGGTGAGAAATTATACACATTGACGACAATACTGTTACAAGAGAACACATTGACGACAACACTGTAACAAGAGAACACATACAGATGAGAAACTATGCACACTGATGACAACACTGTAACAAGAGAACACATACAGGTGAGAAATTATACACATTGATGACAACACTGTAACAAGAGTACACATACAGGTGAGAAATTATACACACTGATGACAACACTGTAACAAGAGTACACATACAGGTGAGAAATTATACACACTGATGACAACACTGTAACAATAGAACACATACAGGTGAGAAATTATACACATTGACGACAATACTGTAACAAGAGAACACATACAGATGAGAAACTATACACACTGATGACAACACTGTAACAAGAGAACACATACAGGTGAGAAATTATACACATTGATGACAACACTGTAACAAGAGAACACATACAGGTGAGAAATTATACACATTGATGACAACACTGTAACAAGAGAACACATACAGGTGAGAAAGTATACACATTGACGACAACACTGTAACAAGAGAACACATACAGGTGAGAAAGTATACACATTGACGACAACACTGTTACAAGAGAACACATACAGGTGAGAAATTATACACATTGACGACAACACTGTTACAAGAGAACACATTGATGACAACACTGTAACAAGAGAACACATACAGGTGAGAAATTATACACACTGATAACAACACTGTAACAATATAACACATACAGGTGAGAAATTATACACACTGATGACAACACTAACAATAGAACACATACAGGTGAGAAATTATACACATTGATGACAACACTGTAACAAGAGAACACATACAGGTGAGAAATTATACACATTGATGACAACACTGTAACAAGAGAACACATACAGGTTGAGAAATTATACACATTGATGACAACACTGTAACAAGAGAACACATACAGGTTGAGAAATTATACACATTGATGACAACACTGTAACAAGAGAACACATACAGGTTGAGAAATTATACACACTGATGACAACACTGTAACAAGAGAACACATACAGGTTGAGAAATTATACACATTGATGATAACACTGTAACAAGAGAACACATACAGGTGAGAAATTATACACATTGATGATAACACTGTAACAAGAGAACACATACAGGTGAGAAAGTATACACATTGATGACAACACTGTTACAAGAGAACACATACAGGTGAGAAATTATATACATTGACGACAACACTGTTACAAGAGAACACATTGATGACAACACTGTAACAAGAGAACACATACAGGTTGAGAAATTATACACACTGCTGACAACACTGTAACAAGAGAACACATACAGGTTGAGAAATTATACACATTGATGACAACACTGTAACAAGAGAACACATACAGGTGAGAATTATACACATTGACGACAACACTGTTACAAGAGAACACATACAGGTGAGAAATTATACACACTGATGACAACACTGTAACAAGAGAACACATACAGATTGAGAAATTATACACATTGATGACAAAACTATTACAAGAGAACACATACAGGTGAGAAATTATACACATTGACGACAACACTGTTACAAGAGAACACATACAGGTGAGAAATTATACACACTGATGACAACACTGTAACAATAGAACACATACAGGTGAGAAATTATACACACTGATGACAACACTGTAACAAGAGAACACATACAGGTTGAGAAATTATACACACTGATGACAACACTGTAACAAGAGAACACATACAGGTGAGAAATTATACACACTGATGACAACACTGTAACAAGAGAACACATACAGGTGAGAAATTATACACACTGCTGACAACACTGTAACAAGAGAACACATACAGGTGAGAAATTATACACATTGACAACAACACTGTAACAAGAGAACACATACAGGTGAGAAATTATACACATTGATGACAACACTGTAACAAGAGAACACATACAGGTGAGAAATTATACACACTGATGACAACACTGTAACAAGAGAACACAAACAGGTTGAGAAATTATACACATGGTGACAACACTGTAACAAGAGAACACATACAGGTGAGAAATTATACACACTGATGACAACACTGTAACAATAGAACACATACAGGTGAGAAATTATACACATTGCTGACAACACTGTAACAAGAGAACACATACAGGTGAGAAATTATACACATTGACGACAACACTGTAACAAGAGAACACATACAGGTGAGAAATTATACACACTGATGACAACACTGTAATAAGAGAACACATACAGGTGAGAAATTATACACATTGACGACAACACTGTAACAAGAGAACACATACAGGTGAGAAATTATACACACTGATGACAACACTGTAACAATAGAACACATACAGGTGAGAAATTATATACATTGATGACAACACTGTAACAAGAGAACACATACAGGTGAGAAATTATACACATTGACGACAACACTGTAACAAAAGAACACATACAGGTGAGAAATTATACACACTGATGACAACACTGTAATAAGAGAACACATTGATGACAACACTGTAACAAGAGAACACAAACAGGTGAGAAATTGTATACATTGCATTAACACTATGTTGTTATATTTGAACAACAAAATTATGTTGTTCAAATATAACTGGACTTATGATAACAGCCAAACAGCTTCAACATTTCAAAATACTAGGAATGAAAAATTTCAATAAAATGACATATGATATGAAGTTCTTTGTTTTCATGAGATATGTTATCTACAAGTATGCTTGGTTACAAACACTTTTTTGTCTGGACCAAATAACCTTTAATAAACAGAAATATCATTTTCAAAATATACTGACTTGAAATGTTCCTTATCATGACTGCCTGGATGCTTATTCTGGTTGTAGACAAGCAGTGAACAGGTATCATTGAAATAAGAATTGGTTCTGAAAATAGCTCAGTAGAGAGAACACTAAATATAGACACAACATTAAAGTAGCAAGAAAGCAGGTTTTGGAGAAAATAACACAAGAGAAAATGTATAACAACATTAAAGCAGAACAACAGGTACTGAATATATACTATGTTAAAGAAAGTATTGATTTGGAGATGACATCACTATAGTGATACAATAGGATCTAGAGATCAAAACACTAAAGAAAATAGTGATGACAACACTGTAACAAGAGTACCAGTTCATGAGTTCAAAACATTAGAGAAAATAGTGATCATAACACTGTAACAAGAGAACCAGTTCAGGAGTTCAAAACACTAGAGAAAATAGTGATGATAACACTGTAACAAGAGAACCAGTTCAGGAGTTCAAAACACTAGAGAAAATAGTGATGACAACACTGTAACAAGAGAACCAGTTCAGGAGTTCAAAACACTAGAGAAAATAGTGATGACAACACTGTAACAAGAGAACCAGTTCATGAGTTCAAAACACTAAAGAAAATAATGATGACAACACTATAACAAGAGAACTAGTTCATGAGTTCAAAACACTAAAGAAAATAATGATGACAACACTATAACAAGAGAACTAGTTCATGAGTTCAAAACACTATAGAAAATAGTGATGACAACTCTGTAACAAGAGAACCAGTTTAGGAGTTCAAAACACTAGAGAAAATAGTGATGACAACACTGTAACAAGAGAACCAGTTTAGGAGTTCAAAACACTAGAGAAATTGTGATGACAATACTGTAACAAGAGAACTAGTCCAGGAGTTCAAAACACTAGAGAAAACAGTGATAATAACACTGTAACAAGAGAACCAGTTTAGGAGTTCAAAACACGAGAGAAAATAGTGATGACAACACTCTAACAAGAGAACCAGTTCAGGAGTTCAAAACACTAGAGAAAATACTGAAATAGTGATGACAACACTGTAACAATAGAACCAGTTCAGATGTTTAAAACACTAGAGAAAATTGTGATGACAATACTGTAACAAGAGAACCAGTTCAGGAGTTCAAAACATCAGAGAAAACAGTGATAATAACACTGTAACAAGAGAACCAGTTTAGGAGTTCAAAACACTAGAGAAAATAGTGATGACAACAATGTAACAAGAGAACCAGTTCAGGAGTTCAAAACACAAGAGAAAATAGTGATGACAACACTGTAACAAGAGAACCAGTTCAGGAGTTCAAAACACGAGAGAAAACAGTGATAATAACACTGTAACAAGAGAACCAGTTCAGGAGTTCAAAACACTAGAAAAAATACTGAAATAGTGATGACAACACTGTAACAATAGAACCAGTTCAGATGTTTAACACTAGATAAAACTGTGATGACAACACTGTAACAAGAGAACCAGTTCAGGAGTTCAAAACACTAGAGAAAATAGTGATGACAACACTGTAACAAGAGAACCAGTTCATGAGTTCAAAACACTAGAGAAAATAGTGATGACAACACTGTAACAAGAGAACCAGTTCATGAGTTCAAAACACTAAAGAAAATAGCGATGACAACACTGTAACAAGAGAACCAGTTCAGGAGTTCAAAACACTAGAGAAAATAGTGATGACAACACTGTAACAAGAGAACCAGTTCATGAGTTCAAAACACTAGAGAAAATAGTGATGACAACACTGTAACAAGAGAACCAGTTCATGAGTTCAAAACACTAAAGAAAATAGCGATGACAACACTGTAACAAGAGAACCAGTTTAGGAGTTCAAAACACTAGAAAAAATACTGAAATAGTGATGACAACACTGTAACAATAGAACCAGTTCAGATGTTTAAAACACTAGAGAAATTGTGATGACAATACTGTAACAAGAGAACTAGTCCAGTAGTTCAAAACACTAGAGAAAACAGTGATGACAACACTCTAACAAGAGAACCAGTTCAGGAGTTCAAAACACTAGAGAAAATACTGAAATAGTGATGACAACACTCTAACAAGAGAACCAGTTCAGGAGTTCAAAACACTATAGAAAATACTGAAATAGTGATGACAACACTGTAACAATAGAACCAGTTCAGATGTTTAAAACACTAAAGAAAATTGTGATGACAATACTGTAACAAGTGAACCAGTTCAGGAGTTCAAAACATCAGAGAAAACAGTGATAATAACACTGTAACAAGAGAACCAGTTTAGGAGTTCAAAACACTAGAAAAATACTGAAATAGTGATGACAACACTGTAACAATAGAACCAGTTCAGATGTTTAAAACACTAAAGAAAATTGTGATGACAATACTGTAACAAGAGAACCAGTTGAGGAGTTCAAAACATCAGAGAAAACAGTGATAATAACACTGTAACAAGAGAACCAGTTTAGGAGTTCAAAACACTAGAGAAAATAGTGATGACAACACTGTAACAAGAGAACCAGTTCAGGAGCTCAAAACACAAGAGAAAATAGTGATGGCAACACTGTAACAAGAGAACCAGTTCAGGAGTTCAAAACACTAGAAAAAATACTGAAATAGTGATGACAACACCGTAACAGTAGAACCAGTTCAGATGTTTAAAACACTAGAGAAAATAGTGATGATAACATGATGAACCATGTATACTAACGTATTAACGTTATGAACCATGTATACTAACGTATTAACGTGATGAACTATGCGTACTACCGTAATAACGTGATGAACTATGCGTACTACCGTAATAACGTGATGAAGTATGCGTACTACTGTAATGACATGATGAACTATGCGTACTACTGTAACAACATGATGAACTATGCGTACTACTGTAATGACATGATGAACTATGCGTACTACTGTAACGACATGATGAACTATGCGTACTACTGTAATAACGTGATGAACTATGCGTACTACTGTAACAACATGATGAACTATGCGTACTACTGTAATAACGTGATGAACTATGCGTACTACTGTAATAACGTGATGAACTATGCGTACTACTGTAACAACATGATGAACTATGCGTACTACTGTAATATCGTGATGAACTATGCGTACTGCAGTAATAACATGATGAACTATGCGTACTACTGTAATAACGTGATGAACTATGCGTACTACTGTAACAACATGATGAACTATGTATAAAATCCTTAGATGTAACAGTTAACACACTTGAACAACCTGTCCTAAAAATCAGTAAAACCTATATAACCTTTTTCATAACATTCATGTGGTGAGTTAAGTTCCAATGGGGGAGTCCCCATCACGTGTATAAAGCACCAAACTGGAGACGTCAGCAAATTAGTAACCGTAATGTGTGCTAGAAACTAGTTGTGGAAAAGTAATTATAAACTGACTTCGTAACGTGTCCTAAGTACAAGATATTGAAGAATATTAATCTGAATTTCCTGTTTGTTTTCCAGTTAAATTATCTTAATAAACATCATTGTTACTGCACATATAAAACACTTGCTACTAAACGTGTTATGGAAAGCGAACTTTCCTTTTGTTTTCGAACCTTAAACCTCGTATTTCTCTTTGAAAAAATAACATTTTTTTCATCTTATTATTATTTATAATAGCCACACTGTTGAACAATAGGATTATTGGTTGATTTGGAAACGACGAAAAAAAATATAATGAAACCGTAGTTTCTTGAGTGTGAAACGTTTTTCTAGAGAAATCAAACAACATTCTCGCTTTATATGTATAACTTCCGGGTTAAGCTTAATCTGTACTTAGACACCGGAATTAGGATAGGTTAAAGGAATGCGTTCACCTTTCTGATGAGATGCAAGTCCCATAAAGTCCTAACCGAACAAGACTCGTCTTACTAGAGGGATACAACAATCTCTTCAATAAATCGTGCTGCAGCAGCTAAACCAATCAACTACCACATAACTGAAACACGTGACCAATTGAAAAAGATTTGAGCCACAGTGTCAGTTTCCCTGGTGAACTTAAGTAATATTTTTCATTCAATGCCAGAAGCAACAAGGATTTCTGTTTGTTTTGTCTCGGCTCTCGAGCAAGGCCTTTCATCTTTGCCTCCAGGCGATGTAAAATGTAAGATTTTTAATGTTATCTGGTCACGCTTCTAAATGTCTGTCTTTAGTCCAATGTGGAGGTTTCTTCTGTTACTGAGGAATTTTCAAAATAGGTTGACTACCATAAGTATATACAAGAACAGTATATACACTGAAACACTATACAGTGAGGAAAGTAACCGAAACAAGAACAGTATATATACTGAAACACTATACGGTGAGGAACAGAAAGTAACCGATACAAGAACAGTATATACACTGAAACACTATACAGTGAGGAAAGTAACCGAAACAAGAACAGTATATACACTGAAACACTATACAGTGAGGAAAGTAACCGATACAAGAACAGTATATACACTGAAACACTATACAGTGAGGAACAGAAAGTAACCGAAACAAGAACAGTATATACACTGAAACACTATACAGTGAGGAAAGTAACCGATACAAGAACAGTATATACACTGAAACACTATACAGTGAGGAAAGTAACCGAAACAAGAACAGTATATACACTGAAACACTATACAGTGAGGAAAGTAACCGAAACAAGAACAGTATATACACTGAAACACTATACAGTGAGGAAAGTAACCAGAAACAAGAACAGTATATACACTGAAACACTATACAGTGAGGAATGTAACCGAAACAAGAACAGTATATACACTGAAACACTATACAGTGAGGAACAGAAAGTAACCGAAACAAGAACAGTATATACACTGAAACACTATACAGTGAGGAAAGTAACCGATACAAGAACAGTATATACACTGAAACACTATACAGTGAGGGAAAGTAACCGAAACAAGAACAGTATATACACTGAAACACTATACAGTGAGGAAAGTAACCGATACAAGAACAGTATATACACTGAAACACTATACAGTGAGGAAAGTAACCGATACAAGAACAGTATATACACTGAAACACTATACAGTGAGGAAAGTAACCGAAACAAGAACAGTATATACACTGAAACACTATACAGTGAGGAAAGTAACCGATACAAGAACAGTATATACACTGAAACACTATACAGTGAGGAAAGTAACCGAAACAAGAACAGTATATACACTGAAACACTATACAGTGAGGAAAGTAACCGAAACAAGAACAGTATATACACTGAAACACTATACAGTGAGGAAAGTAACCGAAACAAGAACAGTATATACACTGAAACACTATACAGTGAGGAAAGTAACCGAAACAAGAACAGTATATACACTGAAACACTATACAGTGAGGAAAGTAACCGAAACAAGAACAGTATATACACTGAAACGCTATACAGTGAGGAAAGTAACCGAAACAAGAACAGTATATACACTGAAACACTATACAGTGAGGAAAGTAACCGATACAAGAACAGTATATACACTGAAACACTATACAGTGAGGAAAGTAACCAGATACAAGAACAGTATATACACTGAAACACTGATACAGTGAGGAAAGTAACCGATACAAGAACAGTATATACACTGAAACACTATACAGTGAGGAAAGTAACCGATACAAGAACAGTATATACACTGAAACACTATACAGTGAGGAAAGTAACCGAAACAAGAACAGTATATACACTGAAACACTATATAGTGAGGAAAGTAACCAAAACAAGAACAGTATATACACTGAAACACTAAACAGTGAGGAAAGTAACCGAAACAAGAACAGTATATACACTGAAACACTATACAGTGAGGAAAGTAACCGAAACAAGAACAGTATATACACTGAAACACTATACAGTGAGGAAAGTAACCGAAACAAGAACAGTATATACACTGAAACACTATACAGTGAGGAAAGTAACCGATACAAGAACAGTATATACACTGAAACACTATACAGTGAGGAAAGTAACCGAAACAAGAACAGTATATACACTGAAACACTATACAGTGAGGGCTGAAAACACTTTACATACGAAGAGTGAACCTGACGATGACCGAAGAAGGTCGAAACGTTGTTCGCTCTTCTAAAGTGTTTTCACCCAAACAAGAACAGTGTTTACACTAAACACTCAACAAGTGGGTTTCTCGTCATCACTGAGTATATACACTGAAACACTATACAGTGAGGAAAGTAACCGAAACACGAACAGTATATACACTGAAACACTATACAGTGAGGAAAGTAACCGAAACAAGAACAGTATATACACTGAAACACTATACAGTGAGGAACAGAAAGTAACCAAAACAAGAACAGTATATACACTGAAACACTATACAGTGAGGAAAGTAACCGAAACAAGAACAGTATATACACTGAAACACTATACAGTGAGGAACAGAAAGTAACCGAAACAAGAACAGTATATACACTGAAACACTATACAGTGAGGAACAGAAAGTAACCAAAACAAGAACAGTATATAAACTGATTTGAACCTTGTGAGAAGAATGTCCGGTTTAAATAATAATTACTTAAACATGTAGGAGATCTTGGTGAATATGTGATTTATTAAACATGAAGTAGACCATAATGAGAAACATGAACGATGATCTGGTGCCATGTTAAGTTTTAATCTGCCATATATGTCATACTAAAAGTTTTTCTTACAAACATTATCTTAACACAGTTCTTTTCTATAGAAACAATGTGTTGAGGGTTATTCAATCAGCAGGTTTGTCAGCCGAAATTCGGAATACAGGTGTTTATTGTGCAAACAATGCACATTAAAATAGTGGACAATGCACGTTAAAATAGTGGAGAGTTTTCGTTGTCAGACACAATCTGTATTGTGTTTCTGTTAGATTTCAACTCGACACCGAGACATTACTTCTTTAAAGCTTAATGTCCGGTTAAAGTTCTACATCAGTTATAGTAATAATCACTAATACAGAAACGTTTTAAGCATATCCTGCCGGTTTACTGCTGAAGTATGAATCCGATGATTCACGGTTTTCGTTCGCTCCGCACTTTGTGGGCGAACAATAAGAGTGTCATCATTATTCGACCAGACAACAGTAGGTCACGAACTGAAGTGATTATTCGACCAGACAACAGTAGGTCAGGAACGTAAGTGATTATTAGTTTAAAACTAGTTCTTTGTGAAGGTCCGGCATGGCCAAGCGTGTTAAGGCGTGCGACTCGTAATCCGAGGGTCGCGGGTTCGCATCCCCGTCGCGCCAAACATGCTCGCCCTCTCAGCTGTGGGGGCGTTATAATGTGACGATCAATCGCACTATTCGTTGGTAAAAGAGTAGCCCAAGAGTTGGCGGTGGGTGGTGATGACTAGCTGCCTTCCCTCTAGTCTTACACTACTAAATTAGGGACGGCTAGCACAGATAGCCCTCGAGTAGCTTTGTGCGAAATTCGAAAAACAAACATCCTTTGTCAAGCTACGTGCGAAAACTAAAACATATTTTACATAAAGTTTTAAACATATACACAGTAGTGAATAATACTTGTTAAATCAAATTTTCCGGATAAGCCTAGAATTAACCATTTATAATAGACAACAACCTCTTGAACTGGTGTAAAAGCTCTTCTTGTGAGAAACATTACTAAACAGTACATCTTTACGAAATGCATCACGTGGAATATAAAAATTCGTTTTTTTTTCCAAAAGATGATTTTGACTCGCAACTGTTATTGAACCCAGTTTCTCGGTTGTTTTTTGTTTGTTTGTTTTTTTACAAGACACACGTCTAATCCAGATTTTTGATATAGTTTAAAAGTTCCTTTCGTAAGGAATGCATTTGCTTACATAACGATAGTTTTTAAGAATGAGTCGGTAACCCTGCATTAGGTGAACAAACACGTCGTGCGCTCAGTGCATGTCACGAGTAGTTCATCTGTGCCCAAGACCAGTCACAGGTGAATAGGTCATCACGTGCCACTGATATCATGAAGACGTTCATACCCTGCCACAATGTCACTAAATTCTTTGTACAGAAATGGCATTTGTTAAAATTACTTGGTTTGAAGTAATGTGTAAGGATTGTTTGAGTTGAGCCCTATATAAACATTGTTTAGTGGAGAAAACCAAAATATGTTACTTGTAGTACCAAACGTAACTCTGAGGTATTCAGGGCCAATGATCTTTTGAATTCTATTTAAATTTGTATGTGAAGTTGGGCCACTGTTTTTCTTTTAACTTCATTTCTGTTTACACTTGATAATATTTGTATTGTTACTTATTTATTGATTGTGTGGTGCAGATAGCCTAGTTGCTTTTTGCCATAACACATTAAACAACTTATGTGTTTATAAACATACTGATGGTTTGACCCCAACTCTGTTTATAAACACATTGATAGCTTGACCATGATTCCAAAGTGTTTATAAATAAACTGATCGTTTAACATAAGCCATAAGTTCTTCATGAATACTTACTGAACGGACATACTAAGTAATACTTATTGAACGTTTAATTTAGATTTTAGAACTTAGAAAGATACGTGACTTTTGTACCTAATATCTTGTAAATTCTCAGTTCTTTTCGACTAGTAACAAAGACATGTATACAGCTTTGAGAGCACGAACTTGTTTTTTTCATTCTCATTAATGTTTCATCGATGTTTATTAACATAAGAATGGAAGACGATGTTTGTACAATATGTTCGTGCAATGTTCAGTCTTTATTTACTCATCTCCTGCGTGTTTTAGCCAACGCTACCTGTGGGTGGAGATAACCTACATATTCACCATTAAAGAATAGACGGAGCACGAGATGTTGACCTTTCACAAGTCCAGTACCGGTCTCGTTTCTCACGGGTTCAGTTCGTTGACATCATCTACCTCTAATTAGAGCACCACCCTCCCCCATCTAACCCTAACGTTTATATTGTCGTTGTTCGGTAGTCACGACTTAAGCGGGTCATCCAGTCGTGGGAAGAGAAGAAAGTGTAGAGGTGACATGACCACGTTAAATGTTCTGCTTCCACTGCAGTAGGTTAAGATTCGTGCTCCTTGTGGTAACATGCAAGGACGCAACATTCAAATACTGTGGACTTTCGTGATGTTAATAACCATCATTAACTCGTCATCGTAAGGTAAATAGTGGTTCAAGTAAAGTGACTTTGCCAGTGTTCTGAGTCCAGTAAGATTTGTTTCTGTCAAACATTTGTACAGTTTGTTGAACTTCATTGACAACGTCACCACTTGTTGTTTGGGATTCATGGTGAACCTTCGCTTTGTTGTTTCTCAACTATAAAATAAATTATTATGGGTCTTAATATGGATTTTCTAGTCGTGCGTATGTGAGTGTATAACTGAAATGTAATTTGTAGAATCTAAATCTATATATATTCTGAAGTCCCGAATTATAAAGGCGGAGTTTTTCTTATAGTTTCGACTTCTCAACTTGGTGTTACAACAGCGACATATTTCCCAGATAATAAGATTCTTTAGTACACTAACCCTAATATCATCGACTTGTTTCCATATATCTCATTACCTGGTGGTCCACACTCACTAAATGCATGACAACCGAACCTTTTCTATGTAAACTAAATAGAAGACCGAAGCAATAACTTATAATTAGGAACGTAATGAAGGGAAGGACTTCAACTGTTTCTTTGTAACTAGCGATCTCACAACAAACATAAATAGTTTATAAAAGGTGGATGAAACACTAATAATATTCACGTGGTTAATATTTTTGTGAAAATTTGGGTGAACATCATCGCATGCAAGAGTTGAGGTAGAAAAACTACATTCAGCCCTCATACCACATATGGATATTAAGGTTAATAAAATGATATATTGTACCTCAATCATAAGTACCTTCCAGGGGTAGACTTGTGTTGGCTAAGTAAGTACGTCACGTGGTCACCTTGCACCTGCTATACATTGCAATGAAGTTTATTTTCTCGGTTTCTTGGGCTGGTTATGGTGATCTTTATCTTACAGTGACACTAGTAAGCCGTTGGGAAAGGTGAGAATGCAATGTAGCTTGTGTGACATACACTTCAAGTAGGCGACGTCTCCAACTCTTCGCAAAACGGAAATGCCTCGTGTGTAGTCTGGGACGAGAGTATGTCACGATTCTATTTAGATTAGTTACCTCAGAATACATTGTTATCATAAACAAACTACTGAAATATCTAATTTTATTTTGTGTATTTGTAGCTTCTGTGGTTAAAGGTGTTTCATTGTATTCCATAAACTTAAAACAATGGATAAAAATTAAAGTTCTTTATTGTTTTCATTTTTCTACTAACACAAAATGCAGATATCTATGAATAAATTAACGTATTTTATTTAAGCTTGTGTATTTACTGACTGTAAAATAGAACTACCTGTTTTACAGGTGAGAAGCCCTACACCTGCACCTGGGAAGGTTGCACGTGGAAGTTTGCGAGGTCAGACGAGTTAACCCGTCACTACCGCAAACATACGGGTCAAAAACCATTTAAGTGCCAGCTATGTCAAAGGTCATTTTCACGCTCAGATCACCTTTCTCTTCACATGAAGAGGCATTAGGCACGCAATAAAGGTGAGTATAACACTTGTTACTTGGTGAAAAGACATGTATGGGAAATTTAATCTCTCCAATAAAAAAAATACACAAGGTTGTAATATTACAATATACTGTTAACATAACACTAATTAAACTTGTATAAATGTGACTTCAATTACAACTTGTTTCACTATAAAACTTCGATAAAATTAATTATCTTCCAAACTCCTTATTCCTTGGATTCCCAATTATCTCTCCTTATATAATATTTCATTGTACAACTTCAAAACCTAACACCAAGATGAACCGTTTAATATTTCATTGTACAACTTCATCACTAAACACAAAGATCAACTGTTCAAAATTTCATTGTACAACATCATAACCAAACACCAAGATGAACTGTTTAATATTTCATTGTACAACTTCATCACTAAACACAAAGATCAACTGTTCAAAATTTCATTGTACAACATCATAACCAAACACCAAGATGAACTGTTTAATATTTCATTGTACAACTTCCAAAACCTAACACCAAGATGAACCGTTTAATATTTCATTGTACAACTTCATCACTAAACACAAAGATCAACTGTTCAATATTTCATTGTACAACATCATAACCAAACACCAAGATGAACTGTTTAATATTTCATTGTACAACTTCCAAAACCTAACACCAAGATGAACCGTTTAATATTTAATTGTACAACTTCATCACTAAACACCAAGATGAACTGTTTAATATTTCATAATACAACTTCATCAATAAACACCAAGATGAACTGTTTAATATTTCATTGTAGAACTTCATAACCAAACACCAAGATGAACTGTTTAATATTTCATTGTACAACTTCATCACTAAACACCAAAATGAACTGTTTAATATTTCATTGTACACCCTCATAACCAAACACCAAGAAGAACTGTTTAATATTTCATTGTACAACTTCATTACTAAACACCAAGATGAACTGTTTAATATTTCATTGTACAACGTCATTACTAAACACCAAGATGAACTGTTTAATATTTCATTGTACAACTTCATCACTAAACACCAAGATGAACTGTTTAATATTTCATAATACAACTTCATCAATAAACACCAAGATGAACTGTTTGATATTTCATTCTAGAACTTCATAACCAAACACCAAGATGAACTGTTTAATATTTCATTGTACAACTTCATTACTAAACACCAAAATGAACTGTTTAATATTTCATTGTACAACTTCATCACTAAACACCAAGAAGAACTGTTTAATATTTCATTGTACAACTTCATTACTAAACACCAAGATGAACTGTTTAATATTTCATTGTACACCCTCATAACCAAACACCAAAAAGAACTGTTTAATATTTCATTGTACAACTTCATAACCAAACACCAAGATGAACTGTTTAATATTTCATTGTACAACGTCATTACTAAACACCAAGATGAACTATTTAATATTTCAATGTACAACTTCATAACCAAACACCAAGATAAACTGTTTAATATTTCATTGTACAACTTCATCACTAAACACCAAGATGAACTGTTTAATATTTCATTGTACAACGTCATTACTAAACACCAAGATGAACTGTTTAATATTTCATTGTACAACTTCATCACTAAACACCAAGATGAACTGTTTAATATTTCATTGTACAACTTCATAACCAAACACCAAGATGAACTGTTTAATATTTCATTGTACAATTTCATCACTAAACACCAAGATGAACTGTTTAATATTTCATTGTACAACTTCATAACCAAACACCAAGATGAACTGTTTAATATTTCATTTTACAACTTCATCACCAAACACCAATATGAACTGTTTAATATTTCATTGTACAACTTCATCACTAAACACCAAGATGAACTGTTTAATATTTCATTGTACAACGTCATTACTAAACACCAAGATGAACTATTTAATATTTCATTGTACAACTTCATCACCAAGCACCAAGATGAACTGTTTAATATTTCATTGTACAACTTCATAACCAAACACCAAGATGAACTATTTAATATTTCAATGTACAACTTCATAACCAAACACCAAGATAAACTGTTTAATATTTCATTGTACAACTTCATCACTAAACACCAAGATGAACTGTTTAATATTTCATTGTACAACGTCATCACCAAACACCAAGATGAACTGTTTAATATTTCATTATACAAACTCATCACTAAACACCAAGATGAACTGTTTAATATTTCTTTGTACAACGTCATTACTAAACACCAAGATGAACTGTTTAATATTTCATTGTACAACTTCATCACCAAGCACCAAGATGAACTGTTTAATATTTCGTTGTACAACTTCATCACTAAACACCAAGATGAACTGTTTAATATTTCATTGTACAACTTCCAAAACCTAACACCAAGATGAACCGTTTAATATTTAATTGTACAACTTCATCACTAAACACCAAGATGAACTGTTTAATATTTCATAATACAACTTCATCAATAAACACCAAGATGAACTGTTTAATATTTCATTGTAGAACTTCATAACCAAACACCAAGATGAACTGTTTAATATTTCATTGTACAACTTCATCACTAAACACCAAAATGAACTGTTTAATATTTCATTGTACACCCTCATAACCAAACACCAAGAAGAACTGTTTAATATTTCATTGTACAACTTCATTACTAAACACCAAGATGAACTGTTTAATATTTCATTGTACAACGTCATTACTAAACACCAAGATGAACCGTTTAATATTTCATTGTACAACTTCATCACTAAACACCAAGATGAACTGTTTAATATTTCATAATACAACTTCATCAATAAACACCAAGATGAACTGTTTGATATTTCATTGTAGAACTTCATAACCAAACACCAAGATGAACTGTTTAATATTTCATTGTACAACTTCATTACTAAACACCAAAATGAACTGTTTAATATTTCATTGTACAACTTCATCACTAAACACCAAGAAGAACTGTTTAATATTTCATTGTACAACTTCATTACTAAACACCAAGATGAACTGTTTAATATTTCATTGTACACCCTCATAACCAAACACCAAAAAGAACTGTTTAATATTTCATTGTACAACTTCATAACCAAACACCAAGATAAACTGTTTAATATTTCATTGTACAACTTCATCACTAAACACCAAGATGAACTGTTTAATATTTCATTGTACAACGTCATCACCAAACACCAAGATGAACTGTTTAATATTTCATTATACAAACTCATCACTAAACACCAAGATGAACTGTTTAATATTTCATTGTACAACGTCATTACTAAACACCAAGATGAACTGTTTAATATTTCATTGTACAACTTCATCACCAAGCACCAAGATGAACTGTTTAATATTTCATTGTACAACTTCATCACTAAACACCAAGATGAACTGTTTAATATTTCATTGTACAACTTCATCACTAAACACCAAGAAGAACTGTTTAATATTTCATTGTACAACTTCAAAACTAAACACCAAGATTTAATGAAGCAATAAGGTCAATCATCGTTTAATTTTTCATAGTACAACTTAAAAACCAAAAATACCAATATTTTATGAAGCAATAAGGTCAATAATTGTTTAATATTTCATTGTACAACTTTATAACCAAAAATACCAAGATTTAATGAAGCAATAAGGTCAATTATTGTTTAATATTTTATAGTACAACTTTATAACCAAAATATACCAAGATTTAATGAAGCAATAAGGTTGTTCGCTCTTCTATGCAAAATATTTTCTCAACCCAAATGAGCCGTTTTTGCATATATAAGGTCAGTCATTGTTCAATATTTCATTGTACAACTTAAAAGCCAAACAACACCAAGATTTAATGAAGCAATAACGTCAATCATTGTTTAATATTTATAGTACAACTTCGTCACTAAATACCAAGATTTAATGAAGCAATAACTTCAATCATTGTTTAATATTTACAGTACAACTTCGTTACTAAATAGCAAGATTTAATGAAGCAATAACGTCAATCATTGTTTAATATTTCATTGTACAACTTTATAACCAAAAAACACCAATATTTAATGAAGCAATAAGTTCAGTCATTGTTTAATATTTCATTGTACACCTTCATCACTAAACACCAAGATTTAATGAAGCAATAACGTGAATCATTGTTTAATATTTTATTGTACAACTTTATAACCTAAAAGCACCAATATTTAATGAAGCAATAAGTTCAATCATTGTTTAATATTAAATTGTACAACTTGATAACCAAAAACACCAATATTTTATGAAGCAATAAGGTGAATTATTGTTTAACATTTCATAGTACAACTTTATAACCACAAAACGCCAAGATTTAATGAAGCAATAAGGTCAATAACTGTTTACTATTTCATTGTACAACTTAAAAACCAAAAAATACCAAGATTTAATGAAGCAATAAGGTCAATCATTGTTTAATATTTCATAGTACACCTTCATCACTAAATACCAAGATTTAATGAAGCAATAAGGTCAGTCATTTTTCAATATTTCATTGTACAAGTTAACAACCAAAAAACACCAAGATTTAATGAAGCAATGAGGTCAATCACTGTTTAATATTTCATAGTACAATTTAAAAACCAAAAATACCAAGATTTAATGAAGCAATAAGGTCAATCATTGTTTAATATTTCATTGTACAACTTCAAAATTAAACACCAATATTTAATGAAGCAATAAGGTCAATCATTGTTTAATATTTCATTGTACAAATTTATAACCAAAAAACACCTAGATTTAATGAAGCAATAAAGTCAATCATTCTTTAATATTTCATAGTACAACTTTATAACCAAAAAACACCAAGATTTAATGAAGCAATAAGGTCAATCATTTTTTAGTATTTCATTGTACAACTTTATAACCAAAAAAACACCAAGATTTAATGAAGCAATAAGGTCAATCATTGTTTAATATTTCATTGTACAACTTAAAAACCAAAAAACACCAAAATTTAATGAAGAAATAAGGTCAATCATTGTTTTATATTTCGTGGTACAACTTTATAACCAAAAACACCAAGATTTAATGTAGCAATAAGGTCAATCATTGTTTAATACTTCATAGTACACCATCACTAAACAGCAAGATTTAATGAAGCAATAAGATCAATCATTGTTTAATATTTCATTGTACAACTTTATAACCAAAAATGCCAAGATTTAATGAAGCAATAAGGTCAATTATTGTTTAATATTTCATAGTACAACTTCAAAACTAAACACCAATATTTAATGAAGCAATAAAGTCAATCATTCTTTATTATTTCATAGTACAACTTTATAACCAAAAAACACCAAGACTTAATGAAGCAATAAGGTCAATCATCGTTTAATATTTCATAGTACAACTTTATAACAAAAAAATACCAAGATCAAATAAAGCAATAAGGTCAATCATTGTTTAGTATTTCATTGTACAACTTTATAACCAAAATCACCAATATTTAATGAAGCAATAAGGTCAATCACTGTTTCATATTTCACCGTACACCTTCATCACTAAAAACCAAGGTTTAATGAAGCAATAATGTCAATCACTGCTTACTATTTCATTGTACAACTTAAAAACCAAAAAATACCAAGATTTAATGAAGCAATAAGGTCAATCATTGTTTAATATTTCATAGTACACCTTCATCACTAAATACCAAGATTTAATGAAGCAATAAGGTCAGTCATTTTTCAATATTTCATTGTACAACTTAAAAACCAAAAAACATCAAGATTTAATAAAGCAATAAGGTCAATCACTGTTTAATATTTCATAGTACAAATTAAAAACCAAAAATAACAAGATTTAATGAAGCAATAAGGTGAATCATTGTTTAATATTTCATTGTACACCTTCATCACTAAACACCAAGATTTAATGAAGCAATAAGGTCAGTCGTTGTTCAATATTTCATTGTACAACTTAAAAACCAAAAAACACCAAGATTTAATGAAGCAATAAGTTCAATCATTGTTTAATATTTCATTGTACAACTTGATAACCAAGAAACACCAAGATTTAATGAAGCAATAAGGTGAATCATTGTTTAATATTTCATTGTATAACTTAAAAACCAAAAAATACCAAGATTTAATGAAGCAATAACGTCAATCATTGTTTAATATTTCATTTTACAACTTTATAACCAAAAAATACCAAGATTTAATGAAACAATAGGTCAATCATTGTTTAATATTTCATAGTACAATTTCATAACTAAAAAACACCAAGATTTAATGAAGCAATAAGGTCAATCATTGTTTAATATTTCATAGTACACCATCACTAAACACCAAGATTTAATGAAGCAATAAGGTCAATAATTGTTTAATATTTTATTGTACAACTTTATAACCAAAAAAATACCAAGATTCAATAAAGCAAAAAGGTCAATCATTGTTTAGTATTTCATTGTACAACTTTATAACCAAAAAACACCAAGATTTAATGAAGAAGTAAGGTCAATCGTTGTTTTATATTTCTTGGTACAACTTTATAACCAAAAACACCAAGATTTAATGTAGCAATAGGGTCAATCATTGTTTAATATTTCATAGTACACCATCATTAAACACCAAGATTTAATGAAGCAATAAGATTAATTATTGTTTAATATTTCATTGTACAACTTTATAACCAAAAAAACACCAAGATTTAATGAAGCAATAAGGTCAATCATCGTTTAATATTTCATAGTACAACTTTATAACAAAACAATACCAAGATTTAATGAAGCAATAAGGTCAATCATTGTTTAATATTTCATTGTACAACTTAAAAACCAAAAAACACCAAGATTTAATGAAGAAGTAAGGTCAATCGTTGTTTTATATTCCGTGGTACAACTTTATAACCAAAAACACCAAGATTTAATGTAGCAATAAGGTCAATCATTGTTTAATATTTCATAGTACACCATCACTAAACACCAAGATTTAATGAACCAATAAGATCATTCTTTAATATTTCATTGTACAACTTTATGACCAAAAAACACCAAGACTTAATGAAGCAATAAGGTCAATCATCGTTTAATATTTCATAGTACAACTTTATAACCAAAAAACACCAAGATTTAATGAAGCAATAAGGTCAATCATAGTACACCTTAATCACTAAACACCAAGATTTAATGAAGCAATAAGGTCAGTCATTTTTCAATATTTCATTGTACAACGTAAAAACCAAACAACACCAAGATTTAATGAAGCAATAACGTCAATCATTGTTAAATATTTATGGTACAACATCGTCACTAAATACCAAGATTTAATGAAGCAATAACTTCAATCATTGTTTAATATTTCATAGTACACCTTCATCACTAAACACCAAGATTTAATGAAGCAATAAGGTCAGTCATTGTTCAATACTTCATTGTACAACTTTATAACCAAAAATGCCAAGATTTAATGAGGCAATAAGGACAATCATTGTTTAAGATTTCATTGTAGAACGTCATAACCAAACATCAAATGTAATAAAGTTATAAGGTTAATCATTTTGTAATATTTCATTTTACTACTTTATAACCAAACACCATTATTGATGGAAGTAGTAAGGTCCATTAGTTTTTAAATTTCATTGCACAACTTTATAGCCAAACATGAAAATTTACAAAAGCAATAAGATAAATCATTTTTTTAATATTTCATAACCAATCACCCATACAACTTGATCACTAAACACCAAAATTTATTGATGCACTAAGGTTAGTGATTGTTTAATATATCATTGTAAAATTTCATACCAAACACTATGATTTACTGAAGAAGTAAGTTCAATCATTGTTTAATATTTCATTATACAACTGCATAATGAAACACCAAAATATAATGAAGGAATATGGCCAATGAGTGTTTAATATTTCAATATCCAACATCAAAACCAAACAGCAAGATTTAATGAAACAATAAGGTCAATAGTTGTTTAATATTTCATTGCACAACTTCATTGCCAAACACCAAGATTTACCGAAGCAATAATGTCGATCATGGTTAAATATTTCATTGTGCAACTTTACCGCTAAACAAGAAGATTTACTGAAACAATAAGGTCAATCATTTTTTACTATGCTTCATAACGAAACACCAGGATTTACTGATGCAATATGGTCAGTCATCGTGTAATTTTTCATTGTAAAACTTCTTCACTAAACACACAGATTTACTTAAGTAATACGGCCAATCGTTGTTCAATATTTCATTGTACATTTTTATAATAAATAATACAAACAGTAACTCAAGCTGTAAAGAAAATCGTTGTTTAATATTTCATTGTACAACTCCATCACTAATCACCGAGATTTATTAAAGTAATAACTCCAATAATTGTTTAATATTTTATTTTACTACTTCATTACCAAACACCAACATTTAATGAAGGAATACGATGAATCATTGTTTAATATTTCATTGTACAATTTCATCAGTAAACAAGGAATTTTATGCAAGCAATAAAATCAATTATTGTTTTATATTTCATTGTATATCTTTATCACTAGTCACCAACACTTTCTGAAGCAATAAGGCCAATCATTATTTAACATTTCATTGTTCAACTTGATAGCCGAACACCAAAATTTAGTAAAGGAATAAAATCAATCATTTTTTATTTCATTGTACAACTTCATCACTAATCACCAAGATTTATTAATGCAATAAGGTTAATCATTGTTTAATATTACATTGTACAACTTCATAACCAAGCACCAAAATTTAATGAAGCTATAAGGTCAATCATTGTTTAATATTACATTGTACAACTTCATAACCCAAGAACAAGCTTTACTGCAGTATGGTCAATAATTGTTTAATATTTCATTTTACAACTTCATAACCCAAGAACAAGCTTTACTGCAGTATGGTCAATCATTGTTTAATGGTTTAGTAAAGACTGTTTTTCATATTTCATTACTTTAAAATATCCAGTCTTTTAATACAATTTTTGTTAACAGATATTTCCTGTGACCTTACAGCCTACTGACGAATAAGAACAAGATGAACTACTTCAAAACTAAAATGGCTCAGGACGAATCCGGTGTTCATCTGTTTTTTATGTTTAGTGACCATGACGTCAGCAGCATACAGCGGTTTTTGCTGGAAGACACTTTTATATTTACTTACCTGGGCCATAATGCATCGAGACGTTCGTTGGCTAGAGACAGCTGTAAGATACTGTTTGTGAAACATTTATTATTCACACTAAGATGATCAGCTGAGAAAAGGCTGCTGGTTACAACATACCTGTGTACTGGTCAGCATACATTTGCTATATTTTAGCGTCCTGTGTCGGGCTTCCCCATTTTACAATTCGTCCAGATGAAGAGAAGGGTTAACATTAACCGAAATAAGTCGTGTAAGCTCAACGTAGAGCTCCCCAGGCCAGTTATTACCCACTTTCAGGGGTAAGGTGCTTCTTCCACGTGGTTGATGGTGATAAGTCAGGAGAATCACCTTATATGTAAAGAATATATAAATATATAAATATACATATTAAAAGTTGCTCAGTGACATTTTATATGAACACTGCCTTCAACTGAATATTTGAAAGTACTAATGTTGTTAATATACTGTTTGAAAAACCTGGCTTTAAATTACAAAACACACAAGAAATTTGCTTAGCATTGAGAATTTTGTTTCGTGAAAGATTTTTATTGTAATTTTGAAACAATTTTGACTACCTGTTATGGATTCCAAAATCAACTCCAGTCAATATTTGAGCATTTAAAATATTTACTTCCTTCCTACCAGAATTTAATGGTTAATTATATGAAAATCTTGTAATTAATTTTAATGATTTATAGTAACCAAGCCTTTACCTTTACGTTCTATGCTTTTTTGTGTTATTAATGTTAATTTTGCTTATTTTTTCGTAACAATTTATAAATAATTTAAACGATGGCCGTTGTGGCAGAGACTAAGTTTATTTAGGTTTCATTGACAAGTGCCGCCTTATTGTGGTACACTATTTCTTCTTATAATTGATGTGATACAATAACTTTTTCAAATCAGTTTCTATTTACACAAAGACGATGGTTCAGACCTGTATTCGTATATTTGCTGATGACAAATTATAGGTTTTGGTTTCGTTAAATGATATAGATTCTGTGATATAGCAGTCCGAACGCTCGACTTCTGTGATGGTAAGAGTCGTCAGGTTTTATGTATACGGGAATACCTATATGACAATACAGTTTGTGATAATGACCGCACTCATCTAAATAGCTTTGGTTCTAACACCCTCCAATGAACGTGTTTACATGTAGAACAGAATGTTTTATATTTTTGTTACGTGGTACTAAACATTTTGTAAACCCTTATCTTCGCTGCCCCGCGGCTTGTTAAGCACAAAGCTTCACAATGGGCTATCTGTACTTATAGCTGTAGAGAAATTACAGTAATACCGATGTTTATAATTAATTAAGAAATTTCCTATAAAAGATAGCTTTGCCATGCTATGTACCCACGTTGAATAAAGGGATCCATCAGTTCCACACGAACATTTTGTTTAACCCTATATTACACATTTAACTATTCGTTCTATTATTTCAGATGTCAGTAGCACTGGGATACAGCACCTTCAACATCACTATTGATAAATTAGATCCTTTATCATGTTCTTGACTTGTTTTTTGTCCTTTCGCTGTGTTCTTGCTTCCTGTTCTTTCTTTACGTTCTTAACTTGTTTCCTGTTCTTTCATTACGTTCTTAACTTTTTTCCTGTTCTTTCATTACGTTCTTAACTTTTTTCCTGTTCTTTCATTACGTTCTTAACTTGTTTCCTGTTCTTTCTTTAGTCCTTAACTTGTTTCCTGTTCTTTCTTTAGTCCTTAACTTGTTTCCTGTTCTTTCATTAGTCCTTAACTTGTTTCCTGTTCTTTCATTACGTTCTTAACTTGTTTCCCGTTCTTTCATTGCGTTCTTAACTTGTTTCCCGTTCTTTCATTGCGTTCTTAACTTGTTTCCCGTTCTTTCATTATGTTCTTAACTTGTTTCCTGTTCTGTTGTTACGTTCTTGATTGTTTTCGATTTGCTAATAACGTTCTTATTATTTGATGTTTCTGTTCGTTTTGTCGTATACTCGTCTATATGTGAGACTGTTTACAAAATACAAAAAAGTACGTTATTAAGACATTAGCTTCACTCTGTTTTAACGATTATCCCATTTTTGACGGTACTTGTCATGTGTAATAGTTAAAGGATCTATAATTTAGGGCTTGATATTGGACCCAGCACAGCATTGCTAATTGCGGGATGGAAATCAGTCATCGAATATGTTCACACTTTCAGCCTTGAGGACGATTTAACTTGAAGTCTATTCCACTTCCTTTGTAAATAGCAGTCCAAGAATTGGTGGTAGGTGGTGTTGACTAGCTGCTGTCTCTAGTCTGACACTTCAAAGTTAGGTACGGCTATCACAGTTACCCCTCGAGTAGTTTTGCGCGAAACTTAACAAAACAAATTACCTAATTAGTAGTAAATTATGGCAAATGTTGCTACAACAGCTACTGTAATTAATATTTCCTGGTTAACAGGATATTTATGCGGTTCAAAGTTCCTTTTTACGTTTTACTAATTTTCTTATTCAGAATTATAAATGACACAAGCCTGCATACCTAAACTTTATAAACGTTGTTTTAGTTTTATTAACGTATTTCCCATAATTCATCTGTGTAGATTTCGAAAACAATATTAATTTTTTTCTATCACGTAAGGATTTTTTTACAAATTGGGAAGAACAGATTCTTACTTAGGTCGAAATATTATTTTGCTTACAACAATAAACATTTATTATTATTATTGTTGTTAGTTTTGGGTTGTAGAACTATTGATAAAACTCTCACATTGCGATTGGATAAGAGAAACCTACACCCAATGGTTGTCAACATTTTAAGCATAACAAAATGTGACCCTAATATGAAAATGATTCACTTATGTAAAAACATAAAGTGATATTATGTGAAAAGTTTGTACGTGATGGAGAAAAAATGGATATAAGTTTCGGATTCTACTTACAGGAATTATTATAGTACATGTAACAATTTCAAGACAGTAAAACCATCGTAGGACTGTATAATCAGAACAAAACCTACTGGGAAATTTCATTCAGCATTTGACAACAAAAATAAAAGTACAAATTGTAAGCACTGACATCACTATAGACACATTTGTTGGTCATTAGTTGCTTTAAAATCATGGCCAATAATCCAAACATTTCTATAGTTAAAAAGAACTGAGTACTTCTTGTGGTACAAGAGCTTGTGCTAGAATTGAATATTTTCTAATGTCTGTTGTAATTATACAGTTCTATCAAGTACCAAACATTAAAATATAGATAAGTGGACAACTCATCATCTTTACCATGTGAAACAAATACTACTGGAAGTTGCATAGTTCACTCACCACACGAGCACATTCGTAACCACTTTATGACAGTTACTCTAGAAGGAACACAATCTGGAGAAATATATCATGTTACATTAACTTGTAGATGGATTTTCTAGAATACAGAATATACACTAATCACTAGACAAAAATATATACTGTTCGGAAAATACGATTACTTATACACCTAGAAAGGATTTGGATAATCAGGCTGACCATTAGACGACTGTAAGATTAAGCTAAAATCTAAATATTTCAAATTAATCTCCAATATAAAGGTATTCTTAATATATACATTGAATCTGATCAGTCAAATGTGTATAACCCACTTTTCAAATGAATAAAGACTGTTACGGATATATGTATAATATGTGGAAAGGATTTCGACTGTCTGAAATATAACACCTAGAACGAATCTTGGCTGTCAGAAATATAAACTTCAGAAAACATACAGAGAAGGTCTGTATTGTTGGATATAACAAATATACAGTTAAGTACAGAGAGGAACTTTGTTATTGGATATAAGAAGTATCTTGAGAAGGTTTGTGTTGTTTCATATAATGGATATACAACACCTAGACAGAATTGGATTATCAGAATTATATACTTTGGGTTTATTCCTTGGTGCTGTAGTGTTTGTTTGATTTTCTACAACTCTTTGTCCATTACTAAACATTCCCAACATGGGCAGAAACACTTGTATCAAAGCCTGCCCTGCTGAAGAGAGATATAAGTTATAGAGAAACTTGGTATATATATATATATATATTTCTATTGGACTGTGTAAAATACACTAAAAGTTGCATTCCAAATAAAATTGCTTTCTTATTAAACATTGGATCTGTAGTTTTCTTAATGTGTTTTCACACCAACAAAGAAAGTTTAACCATTTCATCCAGAAGTGCATCTGATTTCTATTGTTTAGGGAAATCAGTAACAATGATGTTTTGCTGTTTAAATAACTCTTAACAGTGTTTTGCTCAGTAGAGTTGTTAACTTTTGTAATATGAGCTGAAAATCTCATCACGTTGAGATTGGTGAAGGTTGATTAAAATCCATATAATATAATACTGATGATAAGAACAAAATTGGGTTACCAAAATCTCCTCCATTAGCTTTGCTTACAGAAATAACAAATAAGTGTAAAATAAGTAATATTAAATGCAAGAGAAAAGAAATAGTTCTTATGCAATGTTTATCTATAACAAAGGACTGCAGTAAAAAACAATCTTAAAAGAATCCCATAATTTTTCTCAGAAAAAGATGATTTCTTTCCTATTATAAAGTAATACAATTTGTTAATCTCTGGTTAATCACCTCATTAAAAACTTGTACCTCATCAGTTCTCATCACAAAATATTTCTACCCAGTGTATAAAATATATCTTAATGGTTTACAAAATACTTAACTCTAACAAATACAAATGGAATATAAGCTAAAGTATAAACAAAAGAAAAGAAACTAAAAATAAACCTACTGTATATTTATTACCTACCTAACTTCTCACTAGTAGTTATAGGGTTCTCATTTGTTTCACATGACAACTTTTCTATAGGTATTTACAGAATTATTCATAATGACACACACTCCCTCACTGTTTTCTTGAAGTATTCTATATAAACCCCCTGCCTATTTGAACATATGGGTTACTTGTTTAATATCTTTTTTTACTCTCTTAATTAAATATTATCTGCTTACTCCATCTCTCTGTATATCATATCTAAACATTAATTTAGTGACCATGATATTACACACACAACTTTCGCTCTGTGTATCATATCCAAACATCAATTTAGTGATCATGATATTACACACATTTCTTTCTCTCTGTGTATCATATCTAAACATTAATTTAGTCACCATGATATTACACACATCTTTCTCTCTCTGTATCATATCTAAACATTAATTTAGTGACCATGATATTCCACAAATATCTTTATCTCCGTGTACCAAATACAAACATTAATTTAGTGACCATGATATTACACACATTTCTTTCTCTCTGTGTATCATATACAAACATTAATTTAGTCACCATGATATTACACCCATTTATTTTTCTCTGTGTAACATATCAAAACATTAATTTTGTGACCATGATATTATACACATATCTTTCTCTCTGTGTACCACATACAAACATTAATTTAGTGACCATGATATTACACACACCTCTTTATCTCTGTGTACCACATACAAACATTAATTCAGTGGCCATGATATTCCACACATATCTTTTTCTCTGTGTATCATATCCAAACATTAATTTAGTGACCATGATATTACACACATTTTTTTCTCTCTGTGTATTATATCCAAACATTAATTTTGTGACCATGATATTACACACATATCTTTCTCTCTGTGTACCACATACAAACATTAATTTAGTGACCATGATATTACACACATTTCTTTCTCTCTGTGTACCACATACAAACATTAATTTAGTGACCATGATATTACACACATTTCTTTCTCTCTGTGTACCACATACAAACATTAATTTAGTGACCATGATATTCCACACATTGCTTTTCTCTCTGTGTATCATATCTAAACATTAATTTAGTGACCATGATATTACACACATTTCTTTCTCTCTGTGTATCATATCCAAACATTAATTTAGTGACCATGATATTACACACATTTCTTTCTCTCTGTGTATCACATCCAAACATTAATTTAGTGACCATGATATTACACACATATCTTTCTCTCTGTGTACCACGTACAAACATTAATTTAGTGACCATGATATTACACACATTTTTTTCTCTCTGTGTATCATATCCAAACATTAATTTTGTGACCATGATATTACACACATTTCTTTCTCTCTGTGTACCACATACAAACATTAATTTAGTGACCATGATATTCCACAAATATCTTTATCTCCGTGTACCATATACAAACATTAATTTAGTGACCATGATATTACACACATTTCTTTCTCTCTGTGTACCACATACAAACATTAATTTAGTGACCATGATATTTCACACATTTCTTTCTCTCTGTGTATCATATCAAAACATTAATTTAGTGACCATGATATTACACACATATCTTTCTCTCTGTGTATCACATACAAACATTAATTTAGTGACCATGATATTACACACATTTCTTTCTCTCTGTGTACCACATACAAACATTAATTTAGTGACCATGATATTCCACACATATCTTTCTCTCTGTGTATCATATCCAAACATTAATTTAGTGACCATGATATTACACACATTTCTTTCTCTCTGTGTATCATATCTAAACATTAATTTAGTGACCATGATATTACACATTTATTTTTTTCTCTCTGTGTATCATATCAAAACATTAATTTTCTGACCATGATATTACACACATATCTTTCTCTCTGTGTACCACATACAAACATTAATTTAGTGACCATGATATTACACACATTTCTTTCTCTCTGTGTATCACATACAAACATTAATTTAGTGACCATGATATTACACACATATCTTTCTCTCTGTGTATCATATCCAAACATTAATTTAGTGACCATGATATTACACACATTTCTTTCTCTCTGTGTATCACATACAAACATTAATTTAGTGACCATGATATTACACACATATCTTTCTCTCTGTGTACCACGTACAAACATTAATTTAGTGACCATGATATTCCACACATATCTTTCTCTCTGTGTACCACATACAAACATTAATTTAGTGACCATGATATTACACACATTTCTTTCTCTCTGTGTATCATATCTAAACATTAATTTAGTGACCATGATATTACACACATTTCTTTCTCTCTGTGTATCATATCCAAACATTAATTTAGTGACCATGATATTACACACATATCCTTCTCTCTGTGTATCATATCTAAACATTAATTTAGTGACCATGATATTACACACATTTCTTTCTCTCTGTGTATCATATACAAACATTAATTTAGTGACCATGATATTACACACATTTCTTTCTCTCTGTGTATCATATACAAACATTAATTTAGTGACCATGATATTACACACATCTTTCTCTCTGTGTATCACATCAAACATTAATTTAGTGACCATGATATTACACACATTTCTTTCTCTCTGTGTATCATATCTAAACATTAATTTAGTGACCATGATATTACACACATTTCTTTCTCTCTGTGTATCATATCTAAACATTAATTTAGTGACCATGATATTACACACATTTCTTTCTCTCTGTGTATCATATATAAACATTAATTTAGTGACCATGATATTACACACATATCTTTCTCTCTGTGTATCACATACAAACATTAATTTAGTGACCATGATATTACACACATTTCTTTCTCTCTGTGTATCATATCTAAACATTAATTTAGTGACCATGATATTACACACATTTCTTTCTCTCTGTGTACCACATACAAACATTAATTTAGTGACCATGATATTACACACATATCTTTCTCTCTGTGTATCACATACAAACATTAATTTAGTGACCATGATATTACACACATTTCTTTCTCTCTGTGTATCATACCCAAACATTAATTTAGTGACCATGATATTACACACATTTCTTTCTCTCTGTGTATCATATCTAAACATTAATTTAGTGACCATGATATTACACACATTTCTTTCTCTCTCTGTGTATCATATCAAAACATTAATTTAGTGACCATGATATTACACACATATCTTTCTCTCTGTGTACCACATACAAACATTAATTTAGTGACCATGATATTACACACATTTCTTTCTCTCTGTGTATCATATACAAACATTAATTTAGTGACCATGATATTACACACATATCTTTCTCTCTGTGTATCATATACAAACATTAATTTAGTGACCATGATATTACACACATATCTTTCTCTCTGTGTATCATATCTAAACATTAATTTAGTGACCATGATATTACACACATTTCTTTCTCTCTGTGTATCATATCCAAACATTAATTTAGTGACCATGATATTACACACATATCTTTCTCTCTGTGTACCATATACAAACATTAATTTAGTGACCATGATATTACACACATTTCTTTCTCTCTGTGTATCATATCTAAACATTAATTTAGTGACCATGATATTACACACATTTCTTTCTCTCTGTGTATCATATCTAAACATTAATTTAGTGACCATGATATTACACACATTTCTTTCTCTCTGTGTACCACATACAAACATTAATTTAGTGACCATGATATTACACACACATCTTTCTCTCTGTGTATCATATCTAAACATTAATTTAGTGACCATGATATTACACACATTTCTTTCTCTCTGTGTATCATATACAAACATTAATTTAGTGACCATGATATTACACACATATCTTTTCTCTCTGTGTACCACATACAAACATTAATTTAGTGACCATGATAATACACACACATCTTTCTCTCTGTGTATCATATCTAAACATTAATTTAGTGACCATGATATTACACACATTTCTTTCTCTCTGTGTATCATATCTAAACATTAATTTAGTGACCATGATATTACACACATTTCTTTCTCTCTGTGTACCACATACAAACATTAATTTAGTGACCATGATATTACACACATATCTTTCTCTCTGTGTATCATATCCAAACATTAATTTAGTGACCATGATATTACACACATATCTTTCTCTCTGTGTATCACATACAAACATTAATTTAGTGACCATGATATTACACACATTTCTTTCTCTCTGTGTATCATATCTAAACATTAATTTAGTGACCATGATATTACACACATTTCTTTTTCTCTCTGTGTATCATATCCAAACATTAATTTAGTGACCATGATATTACACACATTTCTTTCTCTCTGTGTACCACATACAAACATTAATTTAGTGACCATGATATTACACACATTTCTTTCTCTCTGTGTACCACATACAAACATTAATTTAGTGACCATGATATTACACACATTTCTTTCTCTCTGTGTATCATATCAAACATTAATTTAGTGACCATGATATTACACACATATCTTTCTCTCTGTGTACCACATACAAACATTAATTTAGTGACCATGATATTACACACATATCTTTCTCTCTGTGTACCACATACAAACATTAATTTAGTGACCATGATATTACACACATTTCTTTCTCTCTGTGTATCATATCTAAACATTAATTTAGTGACCATGATATTACACACATTTCTTTCTCTCTGTGTATCATATCTAAACATTAATTTAGTGACTATGATAATACACACACATTTTTCTCTCTGTGTATCATATCTAAACATTAATTTAGTGACCATGATATTACACACATTTCTTTCTCTGTGTGTATCACATCTAAACATTAATTTAGTGACCATGATATTACACACATTTCTTTCTCTCTGTGTATCATATCTAAACATTAATTTAGTGACCATGATATTACACACATATCTTTCTCTCTGTGTACCACATACAAACATTAATTTAGTGACCATGATATTACACACATTTCTTTCTCTCTGTGTATCATATCTAAACATTAATTTAGTGACCATGATATTACACACATTTCTTTCTCTCTGTGTATCATATACAAACATTAATTTAGTGACCATGATATTACACACATATCCTTCTCTCTGTGTATCATATCAAACATTAATTTAGTAACCATGATATTACACACACTTCTTTCTCTCTGTGTGTACCATATACAAACATTAATTTAGTGACCATGATATTACACACATTTCTTTCTCTCTGTGTATCATATCAAAACATTAATTTTGTGACCATGATATTATACACATATCTTTCTCTCTGTGTACCACATACAAACATTAATTTAGTGACCATGATATTACACACATTTCTTTCTCTCTGTGTATCATATACAAACATTAATTTAGTGACCATGATATTACACACATTTCTTTCTCTCTGTGTATCATATCTAAACATTAATTTAGTGACCATGATATTACACACATTTCTTTCTCTCTGTGTATCATATCTAAACATTAATTTAGTGACCATAATACTACACACATTTCTTTAATCTGTGTATCATATCCAAACATTAATTTAGTGACCATGATATTACACACATTTCTTTCTCTCTATGTATCATATACAAACATTAATTTAGTGACCATGATATTACACACATTTCTTTCTCTCTGTGTACCACATACAAACATTAATTTAGTGACCATGATATTACACACATTTCTTTCTCTCTGTGTATCATATCTAAACATTAATTTAGTGACCATGATATTACACACATTTCTTTCTCTCTGTGTATCATATCAAACATTAATTTAGTGACCATGATATTACACACATATCTTTCTCTCTGTGTACCACATACAAACATTAATTTAGTGACCATGATATTACACACATATCTTTCTCTCTGTGTACCACATACAAACATTAATTTAGTGACCATGATATTACACACATTTCTTTCTCTCTGTGTATCATATCTAAACATTAATTTAGTGACCATGATATTACACACATTTCTTTCTCTCTGTGTATCATATCTAAACATTAATTTAGTGACCATGATATTACACACATATCTTTCTCTCTGTGTATCATATATAAAAACATTAATTTAGTGACCATGATATTACACACATTTCTTTCTCTCTGTGTATCATATACAAACATTAATTTAGTGACCATGATATTACACACATTTCTTTCTCTCTGTGTATCATATCTAAACATTAATTTAGTGACCATGATATTACACACATTTCTTTCTCTCTGTGTATCATATCTAAACATTAATTTAGTGACCATGATATTACACACATTTCTTTCTCTCTGTGTATCATATCTAAACATTAATTTAGTGACCATGATATTACACACATTTCTTTCTCTCTGTGTATCATATCTAAACATTAATTTAGTGACCATGATATTACACACATTTCTTTCTCTCTGTGTATCATATCTAAACATTAATTTAGTGACCATGATATTACACACATATCTTTCTCTCTGTGTACCACATACAAACATTAATTTAGTGACCATGATATTACACACATTTCTTTCTCTCTGTGTATCATATCTAAACATTAATTTAGTGACCATGATATTACACACATTTCTTTCTCTCTGTGTATCATATACAAACATTAATTTAGTGACCATGATATTACACACATATCTTTCTCTCTGTGTATCATATCAAACATTAATTTAGTGACCATGATATTACACACATTTCTTTCTCTCTGTGTACCACATACAAACATTAATTTAGTGACCATGATATTACACACATTTCTTTCTCTCTGTGTATCATATCTAAACATTAATTTAGTGACCATGATATTACACACATTTCTTTCTCTCTGTATCATATCTAAACATTAATTTAGTGACCATGATATTACACACATATCTTTCTCTCTGTGTATCATATACAAACATTAATTTAGTGACCATGATATTACACACATTTCTTTCTCTCTGTGTACCACATACAAACATTAATTTAGTGACCATGATATTACACACATTTCTTTCTCTCTGTGTATCATATCAAACATTAATTTAGTGACCATGATATTACACACATATCTTTCTCTCTCTGTGTATCATATCTAAACATTAATTTAGTGACCATGATATTACACACATTTCTTTAACTCTGTGTATCATATCCAAACATTAATTTAGTAACCATGATATTACACACACATCTTTCTCTCTCTGTGTACCATGTACAAACATTAATTTAGTGACCATGATATTACACACATTTCTTTCTCTCTGTGTATCATATCTAAACATTAATTTAGTCACCATGATATAACACAATTTTTTCTCTCTGTGTATCATATCTAAACATTAATTTAGTCACCATGATATTACACACATTTCTTTCTCTCTGTGTATCATATACAAACATTAATTTAGTGACCATGATATTACACACATTTCTTTCTCTCTGTGTATCATATCTAAACATTAATTTAGTGACCATGATATTACACACATTTCTTTCTCTCTGTGTACCACATACAAACATTAATTTAGTGACCATGATATTACACACATTCTTTCTCTCTGTGTATCATATCAAGCATTAATTTAGTGACCATGATATTACACACATTTCTTTCTCTCTGTGTATCATATCTAAACATTTATTTAGTCACCATGATATTACACACATTTCTTTCTCTCTGTGTATCATATCTAAACATTAATTTAGTGACCATGATATTACACACATTTCTTTCTCTCTGTGTATCATATACAAACATTAATTTAGTGACCATGATATTACACACATATCTTTCTCTCTGTGTATCATATCTAAACATTAATTTAGTGACCATGATATTACACACATTTCTTTCTCTCTGTGTATCATATACAAACATTAATTTAGTGACCATGATATTACACACATTTCTTTCTCTCTGTGTATCATATCTAAACATTAATTTAGTGACCATGATATTACACACATTTCTTTTTCTCTCTGTGTATCATATCTAAACATTAATTTAGTGACCATGATATTACACACATTTCTTTCTCTCTGTGTATCATATACAAACATTAATTTAGTGACCATGATATTACACACATTTCTTTCTCTCTGTGTATCACATACAAACATTAATTTAGTGACCATGATATTACACACATTTCTTTCTCTCTGTGTATCATATCCAAACATTAATTTAGTGACCATGATATTACACACACATCTTTCTCTCTGTGTACCACATACAAACATTAATTTAGTGACCATGATATTACACACATTTCTTTCTCTCTGTGTACCACATACAAACATTAATTTAGTGACCATGATATTACACACATTTCTTTCTCTCTGTGTATCATATCTAAACATTAATTTAGTGACCATGATATTACACACATTTCTTTCTCTCTGTGTATCATATCTAAACATTAATTTAGTGACCATGATATTACACACATATCTTTCTCTCTGTGTATCATATCTAAACATTAATTTAGTGACCATGATATTACACACATTTCTTTCTCTCTGTGTATCATATCTAAACATTAATTTAGTGACCATGATATTACACACATTTCTTTCTCTCTGTGTATCACATCTAAACATTAATTTAGTCACCATGATATTACACACATTTCTTTCTCTCTGTGTATCATATACAAACATTAATTTAGTGACCATGATATTACACACATTTCTTTCTCTCTGTGTATCATATCTAAACATTAATTTAGTGACCATGATATTACACACATATCTTTCTCTCTGTGTACCACATACAAACATTAATTTAGTGACCATGATATTACACACATTTCTTTCTCTCTGTGTATCATATCTAAACATTAATTTAGTGACCATGATATTACAGACATTTCTTTCTCTCTGTGTATCATACCAAACATTAATTTAGTGACCATGATATTACACACATATCTTTCTCTCTGTGTATCATATCTAAACATTAATTTAGTGACCATGATATTACACACATTTCTTTCTCTCTGTGTATCATATCTAAACATTAATTTAGTGACCATGATATTACACACATTTCTTTCTCTCTGTGTATCATATCTAAACATTAATTTAGTGACCATGATATAACATAATTTTTTCTCTCTGTGTATCATATCTAAACATTAATTTAGTGACCATGATATTACACACATTTCTTTCTCTCTGTGTATCATATCTAAACATTAATTTAGTGACCATGGTATTACACACATTTCTTTCTCTCTGTGAACCACATACAAACATTAATTTAGTGACCATGATATTACACACACATCTTTCTCTCTGTGTATCATATCTAAACATTAATTTAGTGACCATGATATTACACACATTTCTTTCTCTCTGTGTATCATATCTAAACATTAATTTAGTGACCATGATATTACACACATTTCTTTCTCTCTGTGTAACACATACAAACATTAATTTAGTGACCATGATATTACACACATTTCTTTCTCTCTGTGTATCATATCTAAACATTAATTTAGTCACCATGATATTACACACATTTCTTTCTCTCTGTGTATCATATCTAAACATTAATTTAGTGACCATGATATTACACACATTTCTTTCTCTCTGTGTATCATATCTAAACATTAATTTAGTGACCATGATATTACACACATTTCTTTCTCTCTGTGTACCACATACAAACATTAATTTAGTGACCATGATATTACACACATTTCTTTCTCTCTGTGTATCATACTCAAACATTAATTTAGTGACCATGATATTACACACATTTCTTTCTCTCTGTGTATCATATCTAAACATTAATTTAGTGACCATGATATTACACACATTTCTTTCTCTCTGTGTATCATATCTAAACATTAATTTAGTGACCATGATATTACACACATATCTTTCTCTCTGTGTATCATATCTAAACATTAATTTAGTGACCATGATATTACACACATATCTTTCTCTCTGTGTATCATATCTAAACATTAATTTAGTGACCATGATATTACACACATTTCTTTCTCTCTGTGTATCATATATAAACATTAATTTAGTGACCATGATATTACACACATTTCTTTCTCTCTGTGTATCATATCTAAACATTAATTTAGTGACCATGATATTACACACATTTCTTTCTCTCTGTGTATCATATCTAAACATTAATTTAGTGACCATGATATTACACACATTTCTTTCTCTCTGTGTATCATATCTAAACATTAATTTAGTGACCATGATATTACACACATTTCTTTCTCTCTGTGTATCATATCAAACATTAATTTAGTGACCATGATATTACACACATATCCTTCTCTCTGTGTATCATATCAAACATTAATTTAGTGACCATGATATTACACACATTTCTTTCTCTCTGTGTATCATATCTAAACATTAATTTAGTGACCATGATATTACACACATTTCTTTCTCTCTGTGTATCATATCCAAACATTAATTTAGTGACCATGATATTACACACATATCTTTCTCTCTGTGTACCACATACAAACATTAATTTAGTGACCATGATATTACACACATTTCTTTCTCTCTGTGTATCATATCTAAACATTAATTTAGTGACCATGATATTACACACATTTCTTTCTCTCTGTGTATCATATCTAAACATTAATTTAGTGACCATGATATTACACACATTTCTTTCTCTCTGTGTATCATACCAAACATTAATTTAGTGACCATGATATTACACACATTTCTTTCTCTCTTGTATCATATCTCATTAATTTAGTGACCATGATATTACACACATATTCTTTCTCTCTGTGTATCATATCACAAACATTAATTTAGTGACCATGATATTACACACATATCTTTCTCTCTGTGTATCACATACAAACATTAATTTAGTGACCATGATATTACACACATTTCTTTCTCTCTGTGTATCATATCTAAACATTAATTTAGTGACCATGATATTACACACATTTCTTTCTCTCTGTGTATCATATATAAACATTAATTTAGTGACCATGATATTACACACATATCTTTCTCTCTGTGTATCATATACAAACATTAATTTAGTGACCATGATATTACACACATATCTTTCTCTCTGTGTATCATATCTAAACATTAATTTAGTGACCATGATATTACACACATTTCTTTCTCTCTGTGTATCATATCTAAACATTAATTTAGTGACCATGATATTACACACATTTCTTTCTCTCTGTGTATCATATCTAAACATTAATTTAGTGACCATGATATTACACACATTTCTTTCTTTCTCTGTGTATCATATCAAACATTAATTTAGTGACCATGATATTACACACATATCTTTCTCTCTGTGTATCATATCACAAACATTAATTTAGTGACCATGATATTACACACATATCTTTCTCTCTGTGTACCACATACAAACATTAATTTAGTGACCATGATATTACACACATTTCTTTCTCTCTGTGTATCATATCTAAACATTAATTTAGTGACCATGATATTACACACATTTCTTTCTCTCTGTGTATCATATCTAAACATTAATTTAGTGACCATGATATTACACACATATCTTTCTCTCTGTGTATCATATCTAAACATTAATTTAGTGACCATGATATTACACACATTTCTTTCTCTCTGTGTATCATATCTAAACATTAATTTAGTGACCATGATATTACACACATTTCTTTCTCTCTGTGTATCATATCTAAACATTAATTTAGTGACCATGATATTACACACATTTCTTTCTCTCTGTGTATCATATCTAAACATTAATTTAGTGACCATGATATTACACACATTTCTTTCTCTCTGTGTATCATATCTAAACATTAATTTAGTGACCATGATATTACACACATTTCTTTCTCTCTGTGTACCACATACAAGCATTAATTTAGTGACCATGATATTACACACATTTCTTTCTCTCTGTGTATCATATCTAAACATTAATTTAGTCACCATGATATTACACACATTTCTTTCTCTCTGTGTACCACATACAAACATTAATTTAGTGACCATGATATTACACACATTTCTTTCTCTCTGTGTATCATATCTAAACATTAATTTAGTGACCATGATATTACACACATTTCTTTCTCTCTGTGTATCATATCTAAACATTAATTTAGTGACCATGATATTACACACATTTCTTTCTCTCTGTGTATCATATACAAACATTAATTTAGTGACCATGATATTACACACATTTCTTTCTCTCTGTGTATCATATACAAACATTAATTTAGTGACCATGATATTACACACATTTCTTTCTCTCTGTGTATCATATCAAACATTAATTTAGTGACCATGATATTACACACATATCTTTCTCTCTGTGTATCACATACAAACATTAATTTAGTGACCATGATATTACACACATTTCTTTTTCTCTCTGTGTATCATATACAAACATTAATTTAGTGACCATGATATTACACACATTTCTTTCTCTCTGTGTATCATATCTAAACATTAATTTAGTGACCATGATATTACACACATTTCTTTCTCTCTGTATATCATTAATTTAGTGACCATGATATTACAAACATTAATTTAGTGACCATGATATTACACACATTTCTTTCTCTCTGTGTATCATATCTAAACATTAATTTAGTGACCATGATATTACACACATTCTTTCTCTCTGTGTATCATATCTAAACATTAATTTAGTGACCATGATATTACACACATTTCTTTCTCTCTGTGTATCATATCTAAACATTAATTTAGTGACCATGATATTACACACATTTCTTTCTCTCTGTGTATCATATCTAAACATTAATTTAGTGACCATGATATTACACACATATCTTTCTCTCTGTGTATCATATCTAAACATTAATTTAGTGACCATGATATTACACACATTTCTTTCTCTCTGTGTATCATATCAAACATTAATTTAGTGACCATGATATTACACACATTTCTTTCTCTCTGTGTATCATATCTAAACATTAATTTAGTGACCATGATATTACACACATTTCTTTCTCTCTGTGTATCATATCTAAACATTAATTTAGTGACCATGATATTACACACATTTCTTTCTCTCTGTGTATCATATCTAAACATTAATTTAGTGACCATGATATTACACACATTTCTTTCTCTCTGTGTATCATATCTAAACATTAATTTAGTGACCATGATATTACACACATTTCTTTCTCTCTGTGTATCATATCTAAACATTAATTTAGTGACCATGATATTACACACATATCTCTCTCTGTGTATCATATCTAAACATTAATTTAGTGACCATGATATTACACACATTTCTTTCTCTCTGTGTATCATATCAAACATTAATTTAGTGACCATGATATTACACACATCTTTCTCTCTGTGTACCACATACAAACATTAATTTAGTGACCATGATATTACACACATTTCTTTCTCTCTGTGTATCATATCTAAACATTAATTTAGTGACCATGATATTACACACATTTCTTTCTCTCTGTGTATCATATCTAAACATTAATTTAGTGACCATGATATTACACACATATCTTTCTCTCTGTGTACCACATACAAACATTAATTTAGTGACCATGATATTACACACATTTCTTTCTCTCTGTGTATCATATCTAAACATTAATTTAGTGACCATGATATTACACACATTTCTTTCTCTCTGTGTACCACATACAAACATTAATTTAGTGACCATGATATTACACACATTTCTTTCTCTCTGTGTATCACATCTAAACATTAATTTAGTGACGATGATATTCCACATATATCTTTTTCTCTGTGTACCACGTACAAACATGAATTTAGTGACCATGATATTACACACATTTCTTTCTCTCTGTGTATCATATCTAAACATTAATTTAGTGACCATGATATTACACACATTTCTTTCTCTCTGTGTATCATATCTAAACATTAATTTAGTGACCATGATATTACACACATTTCTTTCTCTCTGTGTATCATATCTAAACATTAATTTAGTGACCATGATATTACACACATTTCTTTCTCTCTGTGTATCATATACAAACATTAATTTAGTGACCATGATATTACACACATTTCTTTCTCTCTGTGTATCATATCTAAACATTAATTTAGTGACCATGATATTACACACATTTCTTTCTCTCTGTGTATCATATCCAAACATTAATTTAGTAACCATCATATTACACACACATCTTTCTCTCTGTGTACCACATACAAACATTAATTTAGTGACCATGATATTACACACATTTCTTTCTCTCTGTGTATCATATCTAAACATTAATTTAGTGACCATGATATTACACACATTTCTTTCTCTCTGTGTATCATATCTAAACATTAATTTAGTGACCATGATATTACACACATTTCTTTCTCTCTGTGTATCATATACAAACATTAATTTAGTGACCATGATATTACACACATATCTTTCTCTCTGTGTATCATATACAAACATTAATTTAGTGACCATGATATTACACACATTTCTTTCTCTCTGTGTATCATATCTAAACATTAATTTAGTGACCATGATATTACACACATTTCTTTCTCTCTGTGTATCATATACAAACATTAATTTAGTGACCATGATATTACACACATTTCTTTTTCTCTCTGTGTATCATATACAAACATTAATTTAGTGACCATGATATTACACACATTTCTTTCTCTCTGTGTATCATATACAAACATTAATTTAGTGACCATGATATTACACACATTTCTTTCTCTCTGTGTATCATATCTAAACATTAATTTAGTGACCATGATATTACACACATTTCTTTCTCTCTGTGTATCATACCCAAACATTAATTTAGTGACCATGATATTACACACATTTCTTTCTCTCTGTGTATCATATCTAAACATTAATTTAGTGACCATGATATTACACACATTTCTTTCTCTCTGTGTATCATATATAAACATTAATTTAGTGACCATGATATTAGACACATTTCTTTCTCTCTGTGTATCATATCTAAACATTAATTTAGTGACCATGATATTACACACATTTCTTTCTCTCTGTGTATCATATCTAAACATTAATTTAGTGACCATGATATTACACACATTCTTTCTCTCTGTGTATCATATCTAAACATTAATTTAGTGACCATGATATTACACACATTTCTTTCTCTCTGTGTATCATACCAAACATTAATTTAGTGACCATGATATTACACACATTTCTTTCTCTCTGTGTATCATATCAAAACATTAATTTTGTGACCATGATATTATACACATATCTTTCTCTCTGTGTACCACATACAAACATTAATTTAGTGACCATGATATTACACACATTTCTTTCTCTCTGTGTATCATATCTAAACATTAATTTAGTGACCATGATATTACACACATTTCTTTCTCTCTGTGTACCACATACAAACATTAATTTAGTGACCATGATATTACACACATTTCTTTCTCTCTGTGTATCATATCTAAACATTAATTTAGTGACCATGATATTACACACATATCTTTCTCTCTGTGTATCATATCTAAACATTAATTTAGTGACCATGATATTACACACATTTCTTTCTCTCTGTGTATCATATCTAAACATTAATTTAGTGACCATGATATTACACACATTTCTTTCTCTCTGTGTATCATATCTAAACATTAATTTAGTGACCATGATATTACACACATTTCTTTTTCTCTCTGTGTACCACATACAAACATTAATTTAGTGACCATGATATTACACACATTTCTTTCTCTCTCTTTATCATATACAAACATTCATTTAGTGACCATGATATTACACACATTTCTTTCTCTCTCTGTGTATCATATCTAAACATTAATTTAGTGACCATGATATTACACAAACATTAATTTTAATTTAGTGACCATGATATTACACACATATCTTTCTCTCTGTGTATCATATACAAACATTAATTTAGTGACCATGATATTACACACATTATCATATCTAAACATTAATTTAGTGACCATGATATTACACACATTTCTTTCTCTCTGTGTATCATATCTAAACATTAATTTAGTGACCATGATATTACACACATATCTTTCTCTCTGTGTATCATATCTAAACATTAATTTAGTGACCATGATATTACACACATTTCTTTCTCTCTGTGTATCATATCTAAACATTAATTTAGTGACCATGATATTACACACATTTCTTTCTCTCTGTGTATCATATCTAAACATTAATTTAGTGACCATGATATTACACACATATCTTTCTCTCTGTGTATCATATCTAAACATTAATTTAGTGACCATGATATTACACACATTTCTTTCTCTCTGTGTATCACATCTAAACATTAATTTAGTGACCATGATATTACACACATTCTTTCTCTCTGTGTATCATATACAAACATTAATTTAGTGACCATGATATTACACACATTTCTTTCTCTCTGTGTATCATATCTAAACATTAATTTAGTCACCATGATATTACACACATTTCTTTCTCTCTGTGTATCATATCTAAACATTAATTTAGTGACCATGATATTACACACATATCTTTCTCTCTGTGTATCATATCTAAACATTAATTTAGTGACCATGATATTACACACATTTCTTTCTCTCTGTGTATCATATCAAACATTAATTTAGTGACCATGATATTACACACATATTCTTTCTCTCTGTGTATCATATCTAAACATTAATTTAGTGACCATGATATTACACACATTTCTTTCTCTCTGTGTACCACATACAAACATTAATTTAGTGACCATGATATTACACACATTTCTTTCTCTCTGTGTATCATATACAAACATTAATTTAGTGACCATGATATTACACACATTTCTTTCTCTCTGTGTATCATATCTAAACATTAATTTAGTGACCATGATATTACACACATTTCTTTCTCTCCGTGTATCGTATCTAAACATTAATTTAGTCACCATGATATAACATAATTTTTTCTCTCTGTGTATCATATCTAAACATTAATTTAGTCACCATGATACTACACACATTTCTTTCTCTCTGTGTATCATATCTAAACATTAATTTAGTGACCATGATATTACACACATATCCTTCTCTCTGTGTATCATATCTAAACATTAATTTGGTCACCATGATATTACACACATATCTTTCTCTCTGTGTACCACATACAAACATTAATTTAGTGACCATGATATTACACACATCTTTCTCTCTGTGTACCACATACAAACATTAATTTAGTGACCATGATATTACACACATTTCTTTCTCTCTGTGTATCATATCTAAACATTAATTTAGTGACCATGATATTACACACATTTCTTTCTCTCTGTGTATCATATCTAAACATTAATTTAGTGACCATGATATTACACACATATCTTTTTCTCTGTGTACCACGTACAAACATGAATTTAGTGACCATGATATTACACACATTTCTTTCTCTCTGTATATCATATCTAAACATTAATTTAGTGACCATGATATTACACACATTTCTTTCTCTCTGTGTATCATATACAAACATTAATTTAGTGACCATGATATTACACACATTTCTTTCTCTCTCTGTGTGTATCATATCTAAACATTAATTTAGTGACCATGATATTACACACATTTCTTTCTCTCTGTGTATCATATCAAACATTAATTTAGTGACCATGATATTACACACATTTCTTTCTCTCTGTGTATCATATCTAAACATTAATTTAGTGACCATGATATTACACACATTTCTTTCTCTCTGTGTATCATATCTAAACATTAATTTAGTCACCATGGTATTACACACATATCTTTCTCTCTGTGTATCATATCAAACATTAATTTAGTGACCATGATATTACACACATTTCTTTCTCTCTGTGTACCATATACAAACATTAATTTAGTGACCATGATATTACACACATATCTTTCTCTCTGTGTATCATATCTAAACATTAATTTAGTGACCATGATATTACACACATTTCTTTCTCTCTGTGTATCATATCAAACATTAATTTAGTGACCATGATATTACACACATTTCTTTCTCTCTGTGTATCATATCTAAACATTAATTTAGTGACCATGATATTACACACATTTCTTTCTCTCTGTGTATCATATCTAAACATTAATTTAGTGACCATGATATTACACACATTTCTTTCTCTCTGTGTATCATATCTAAACATTAATTTAGTGACCATGATATTACACACATATCTTTCTCTCTGTGTATCATATCTAAACATTAATTTAGTGACCATGATATTACACACATTTCTTTCTCTCTGTGTATCATATCTGTGACCATGATATTACACACATATCTTTCTCTCTGTGTACCACATACAAACATTAATTTAGTGACCATGATATTACACACATTTCTTTCTCTCTGTGTATCATATCTAAACATTAATTTAGTGACCATGATATTACACACATTTCTTTCTCTCTGTGTATCATATCTAAACATTAATTTAGTGACCATGATATTACACACATTTCTTTCTCTCTGTGTATCATATCTAAACATTAATTTAGTGACCATGATATTACACACATATCTTTCTCTCTGTGTACCACATACAAACATTAATTTAGTGACCATGATATTACACACATTTATTTCTCTCTGTGTATCATATCAAACATTAATTTAGTGACCATGATATTACACACATTTTTCTCTCTGTGTGTATCATATCAAACATTAATTTAGTGACCATGATATTACACACATTTCTTTCTCTCTGTGTATCATATCTAAACATTAATTTAGTGACCATGATATTACAGACATTTCTTTCTCTCTGTGTATCATATCTAAACATTAATTTAGTGACCATGATATTACACACATTTCTTTCTCTCTGTGTATCATATACAAACATTAATTTAGTGACCATGATATTACACACATATCTTTCTCTCTGTGTATCATATCTAAACATTAATTTAGTGACCATGATATTACACACATTTCTTTCTCTGTGGCTATCACATCTAAACATTAATTTAGTGACCATGATATTACACATATTTCTTTCTCTCTGTGTATCATATCAAACATTAATTTAGTGACCATGATATTACACACATTTCTTTCTCTCTGTGTATCATATCTAAAACATTAATTTAGTGACCATGATATTACACACATTTCTTTCTCTCTGTGTATCATATACAAACATTAATTTAGTGACCATGATATTACACACATTTCTTTCTCTCTGTGTATCATATACAAACATTAATTTAGTGACCATGATATTACACACATTTCTTTCTCTCTGTGTATCATATCTAAACATTAATTTAGTGACCATGATATTACACACATTTCTTTCTCTCTCTGTGTATCATATCTAAACATTAATTTAGTGACCATGATATTACACACATATCTTTCTCTCTGTGTATCATATCTAAACATTAATTTAGTGACCATGATATTACACACATTTCTTTCTCTCTGTGTATCATATCATACAAACATTAATTTAGTGACCATGATATTACACACATTCTTTCTCTCTGTGTATCATATACAAACATTAATTTAGTGACCATGATATTACACACATTTCTTTCTCTCTGTGTATCATATCTAAACATTAATTTAGTGACCATGATATTACACACATTTCTTCTCTCTGTGTATCATATCTAAACATTAATTTAGTGACCATGATATTACACACATTTCTTTCTCTCTGTGTACCACATACAAACATTAATTTAGTGACCATGATATTACACACACATCTTTCTCTCTGTGTATCATATCTAAACATTAATTTAGTGACCATGATATTACACACATTTCTTTCTCTCTGTGTATCATATCTAAACATTAATTTAGTGACCATGATATTACAGACATTTCTTTCTCTCTGTGTATCATATACAAACATTAATTTAGTGACCATGATATTACACACATTTCTTTCTCTCTGTGTATCATATCTAAACATTAATTTAGTGACCATGATATTACACACATTTCTTTCTCTCTGTGTATCATATCTAAACATTAATTTAGTGACCATGATATTACACACATATCTTTCTCTCTGTGTATCATATCTAAACATTAATTTAGTGACCATGATATTACACACATTTCTTTCTCTCTGTGTATCATATCCAAACATTAATTTAGTGACCATGATATTACACACATTTCTTTCTCTCTGTGTATCATATACAAACATTAATTTAGTGACCATGATATTACACACATTTCTTTCTCTCTGTGTATCATATCTAAACATTAATTTAGTGACCATGATATTACACACATTTCTTTCTCTCTGTGTATCATATCTAAACATTAATTTAGTGACCATGATATTACACACATTTCTTTCTCTCTGTGTATCATATCAAAACATTAATTTAGTGACCATGATATTACACACATTTCTTTCTCTCTGTGTATCATATACAAACATTAATTTAGTGACCATGATATTACACACATTTCTTTCTCTCTGTGTATCATATCTAAACATTAATTTAGTGACCATGATATTACACACATTTCTTTCTCTCTGTGTACCACATACAAACATTAATTTAGTGACCATGATATTACACACATTTCTTTCTCTCTGTGTATCATATCTAAACATTAATTTAGTGACCATGATATTACACACATTTCTTTCTCTCTGTGTATCATATACAAACATTAATTTAGTGACCATGATATTACACACATATCTTTCTCTCTGTGTACCACATACAAACATTAATTTAGTGACCATGATATTACACACATTTCTTTCTCTCTGTGTATCATATCTAAACATTAATTTAGTGACCATGATATTACACACATTTCTTTCTCTCTGTGTATCATATCTAAACATTAATTTAGTGACCATGATATTACACACATTTCTTTCTCTCTGTGTATCATATCTAAACATTAATTTAGTGACCATGATATTACACACATTTCTTTCTCTCTGTGTATCATATCTAAACATTAATTTAGTGACCATGATATTACACACATATCTTTCTCTCTGTGTATCATATCTAAACATTAATTTAGTGACCATGATATTACACACATATCTTTCTCTCTCTGTGTACCACGTACCAAACATTAATTTAGTGACCATGATATTACACACATTTCTTTCTCTCTGTGTATCATATCTAAACATTAATTTAGTGACCATGATATTACACACATTTCTTTCTCTCTGTGTATCATATCTAAACATTAATTTAGTGACCATGATATTACACACATTTCTTTCTCTCTGTGTATCATATCTAAACATTAATTTAGTGACCATGATATTACACACATTTCTTTCTCTCTGTGTATCATATCCAAACATTAATTTAGTGACCATGATATTACACACATTTCTTTCTCTCTGTGTACCACATACAAACATTAATTTAGTGACCATGATATTACACACATTTCTTTCTCTCTGTGTATCATATACAAACATTAATTTAGTGACCATGATATTACACACATTTCTTTCTCTCTGTGTATCATACTCAAACATTAATTTAGTGACCATGATATTACACACATTTCTTTCTCTCTGTGTATCATATACAAACATTAATTTAGTGACCATGATATTACACACATATCTTTCTCTCTGTGTATCATATACAAACATTAATTTAGTGACCATGATATTACACACATTTCTTTCTCTCTGTGTATCATATCTAAACATTAATTTAGTGACCATGATATTACACACATATCTTTCTCTCTGTGTATCATATCTAAACATTAATTTAGTGACCATGATATTACACACATTTCTTTCTCTCTGTGTATCATATACAAACATTAATTTAGTGACCATGATATTACACACATTTCTTTCTCTCTGTGTATCATATCTAAACATTAATTTAGTGACCATGATATTACACACATTTCTTTCTCTCTGTGTATCATATCTAAACATTAATTTAGTGACCATGATATTACACACATTCTTTCTCTCTGTGTATCATATCTAAACATTAATTTAGTGACCATGATATTACACACATTCTTTCTCTCTCTGTGTATCATATCTAAACATTAATTTAGTGACCATGATATTACACACATTTCTTTCTCTCTGTGTATCATATCCAAACATTAATTTAGTGACCATGATATTACACACATTTCTTTCTCTCTGTGTATCATATATAAACATTAATTTAGTGACCATGATATTACACACATTTCTTTCTCTCTGTGTATCATATACAAACATTAATTTAGTGACCATGATATTACACACATTTCTTTCTCTCTGTGTATCATATCTAAACATTAATTTAGTGACCATGATATTACACACATTTCTTTCTCTCTCTGTGTATCATATCTAAACATTAATTTTGTCACCATGGTATTACACACATATCTTTCTCTCTGTGTATCATATCAAAACATTAATTTAGTGACCATGATATTACACACATTTCTTTCTCTCTGTGTATCATATCTAAACATTAATTTAGTGACCATGATATTACAGACATTTCTTTCTCTCTGTGTATCATACCAAACATTAATTTAGTGACCATGATATTACACACATTTCTTTCTCTCTGTGTATCATATACAAACATTAATTTAGTGACCATGATATTACACACATTTCTTTCTCTCTGTGTATCATATCAAACATTAATTTAGTGACCATGATATTACACACATATCTTTCTCTCTGTGTACCACATACAAACATTAATTTAGTGACCATGATATTACACACATTTCTTTCTCTCTGTGTATCATATCTAAACATTAATTTAGTGACCATGATATTACACACATTTCTTTCTCTCTGTGTACCACATACAAACATTAATTTAGTGACCATGATATTACACACATTTCTTTCTCTCTGTGTATCATATCTAAACATTAATTTAGTGACCATGATATTACACACATTTCTTTCTCTCTGTGTATCATATCTAAACATTAATTTAGTGACCATGATATTACACACATATCTTTCTCTCTGTGTATCATATCTAAACATTAATTTAGTGACCATGATATTACACACATTTCTTTCTCTCTGTGTATCATACCAAACATTAATTTAGTGACCATGATATTACACACATATCCTTCTCTCTGTGTATCATATCTAAACATTAATTTTGTCACCATGATATTACACACATTTCTTTCTCTCTGTGTATCATATCAAAACATTAATTTAGTGACCATGATATTACACACATTTCTTTCTCTCTGTGTATCATATCTAAACATTAATTTAGTGACCATGATATTACACACATTTCTTTCTCTCTGTGTACCACATACAAACATTAATTTAGTGACCATGATATTACACACATTTCTTTCTCTCTGTGTATCATATCTAAACATTAATTTAGTGACCATGATATTACACACATTTCTTTCTCTCTGTGTATCATACCAAACATTAATTTAGTGACCATGATATTACACACATTTCTTTCTCTCTGTGTATCATATCTAAACATTAATTTAGTGACCATGATATTACACACATTTCTTTCTCTCTGTGTATCATATACAAACATTAATTTAGTGACCATGATATTACACACATTTCTTTCTCTCTGTGTATCATATCTAAACATTAATTTAGTGACCATGATATTACACACATTTCTTTCTCTCTGTGTATCATATACAAACATTAATTTAGTGACCATGATATTACACACATATCTTTCTCTCTGTGTATCATATCTAAACATTAATTTAGTGACCATGATATTACACACATTTCTTTCTCTCTGTGTATCATATCTAAACATTAATTTAGTGACCATGATATTACACACATTTCTTTCTCTCTGTGTATCATATCTAAACATTAATTTAGTGACCATGATATTACACACATTTCTTTCTCTCTGTGTATCATATCTAAACATTAATTTAGTGACCATGATATTACACACATATCTTTCTCTCTGTGTATCATATCTAAACATTAATTTAGTGACCATGATATTACACACATTTCTTTCTCTCTGTGTATCATATCTAAACATTAATTTAGTGACCATGATATTACACACATATCTTTCTCTCTGTGTATCATATCTAAACATTAATTTAGTGACCATGATATTACACACATTTCTTTCTCTCTGTGTATCATATATAAACATTAATTTAGTGACCATGATATTACACACATTTCTTTCTCTCTGTGTACCACATACAAACATTAATTTAGTGACCATGATATTACACACATTTCTTTCTCTCTGTGTATCATATCTAAACATTAATTTAGTGACCATGATATTACACACATTTCTTTCTCTCTGTGTATCATATCTAAACATTAATTTAGTGACCATGATATTACACACATTTCTTTCTCTCTGTGTATCATACCAAACATTAATTTAGTGACCATGATATTACACACATTTCTTTCTCTCTGTGTATCATATCAAACATTAATTTAGTGACCATGATATTACACACATTTCTTTCTCTCTGTGTATCATATCAAACATTAATTTAGTGACCATGATATTACACACATTTCTTTCTCTCTGTGTATCATATACAAACATTAATTTAGTGACCATGATATTACACACATTTCTTTCTCTCTGTGTATCATATCTAAACATTAATTTAGTCACCATGATATTACACACATTTCTTTCTCTCTGTGTACCACATACAAACATTAATTTAGTGACCATGATATTACACACATATCTTTCTCTCTGTGTACCACATACAAACATTAATTTAGTGACCATGATATTACACACATATCTTTCTCTCTGTGTATCATATACAAACATTAATTTAGTGACCATGATATTACACACATTTCTTTCTCTCTGTGTATCATATCTAAACATTAATTTAGTGACCATGATATTACACACATTTCTTTCTCTCTGTGTATCATATCTAAACATTAATTTAGTGACCATGATATTACACACATTTCTTTCTCTCTGTGTATCATATCTAAACATTAATTTAGTGACCATGATATTACACACATTTCTTTCTCTCTGTGTATCATATCTAAAACATTAATTTAGTGACCATGATATTACACACATTTCTTTCTCTCTGTGTATCATATCTAAACATTAATTTAGTGACCATGATATTACACACATATCTTTCTCTCTGTGTACCATATACAAACATTAATTTAGTGACCATGATATTACACACATATCTTTCTCTCTGTGTATCATATACAAACATTAATTTAGTGACCATGATATTACACACATTTCTTTCTCTCTGTGTATCATATCTAAACATTAATTTAGTGACCATGATATTACACACATTTCTTTCTCTCTGTGTATCATATCTAAACATTAATTTAGTGACCATGATATTACACACATATCTTTCTCTCTGTGTATCATATCTAAACATTAATTTAGTGACCATGATATTACACACATTTCTTTCTCTCTGTGTATCATATCTAAACATTAATTTAGTGACCATGATATTACACACATTTCTTTCTCTCTGTGTATCATATCTAAACATTAATTTAGTGACCATGATATTACACACATTTCTTTCTCTCTGTGTATCATATCTAAACATTAATTTAGTGACCATGATATTACACACATTTCTTTCTCTCTGTGTATCATATCTAAACATTAATTTAGTGACCATGATATTACACACATTTCTTTCTCTCTGTGTATCATATCTAAACATTAATTTAGTGACCATGATATTACACACATTTCTTTCTCTCTGTGTATCATATCTAAACATTAATTTAGTGACCATGATATTACACACATTTCTTTCTCTCTGTGTATCATATCTAAACATTAATTTAGTGACCATGATATTACACACATTTCTTTCTCTCTGTGTATCATATCTAAACATTAATTTAGTGACCATGATATTACACACATTTCTTTCTCTGTGTATCATATCTAAACATTAATTTAGTGACCATGATATTACACACATTTCTTTCTCTCTGTGTATCATATCTAAACATTAATTTAGTGACCATGATATTACACACATTTCTTTCTCTCTGTGTATCATATCTAAACATTAATTTAGTGACCATGATATTACACACATATCTTTCTCTCTGTGTATCATATCTAAACATTAATTTAGTGACCATGATATTACACACATTTCTTTCTCTCTGTGTATCATATCTAAACATTAATTTAGTCACCATGATATTACACACATTTTTTCTCTCTGTGTATCATATCTAAACATTAATTTAGTGACCATGATAATACACACATATCTTTCTCTCTGTGTATCATATCTAAACATTAATTTAGTGACCATGATATTACACACATTTCTTTCTCTCTGTGTATCATATCAAACATTAATTTAGTGACCATGATATTACACACATTCTTTCTCTCTGTGTATCATATCAAACATTAATTTAGTGACCATGATATTACACACATTTCTTTCTCTCTGTGTATCATATCAAAACATTAATTTAGTGACCATGATATTACACACATTTCTTTCTCTCTGTGTATCATATCTAAACATTAATTTAGTGACCATGATATTACAGACATTTCTTTCTCTCTGTGTATCATATCTAAACATTAATTTAGTGACCATGATATTACACACATTTCTTTCTCTCTGTGTATCATATCTAAACATTAATTTAGTGACCATGATATTACACACATTTCTTTCTCTCTGTGTATCACATACAAACATTAATTTAGTGACCATGATATTACACACATTTCTTTCTCTCTGTGTATCATATCTAAACATTAATTTAGTGACCATGATATTACACACATTCTTTCTCTCTGTGTATCATATACAAACATTAATTTAGTGACCATGATATTACACACATTTCTTTCTCTCTGTGTATCATATCTAAACATTAATTTAGTGACCATGATATTACACACATTTCTTTCTCTCTGTGTATCATATCTAAACATTAATTTAGTGACCATGATATTACACACATTTCTTTCTCTCTGTGTATCATATCTAAACATTAATTTAGTGACCATGATATTACACACATTTCTTTACTCTCTGTGTATCATATCTAAACATTAATTTAGTGACCATGATATTACACACATTTCTTTCTCTCTGTGTATCATATCAAACATTAATTTAGTGACCATGATATTACACACATTTCTTTCTCTCTGTGTATCATATCTAAACATTAATTTAGTGACCATGATATTACACACATATCTTTCTCTCTGTGTATCATACAAACATTAATTTAGTGACCATGATATTACACACATTTCTTTCTCTCTGTTTATCATATATAAACATTAATTTAGTGACCATGATATTACAGACATTTCTTTCTCTCTGTCTATCATACCAAACATTAATTAAGTGACCGTGATATTACACACATTTCTTTCTCTCTGTGTATCATATCTAAACATTAATTTAGTGACCATGATATTACACACATTTCTTTCTCTCTGTGTATCATATCTAAACATTAATTTAGTGACCATGATATTACACACATTTCTTTCTCTCTGTGTATCATATCTAAACATTAATTTAGTGACCATGATATTACACACATTTCTTTCTCTCTGTGTATCATATCTAAACATTAATTTAGTGACCATGATATTACACACATATCCTTCTCTCTGTGTATCATATCTAAACATTAATTTAGTGACCATGATATTACACACATTTCTTTCTCTCTGTGTATCATATCCAAACATTAATTTAGTGACCATGATATTACACACATATCTTTCTCTCTGTGTACCACATACAAACATTAATTTAGTGACCATGATATTACACACATTTCTTTCTCTCTGTGTATCATATCTAAACATTAATTTAGTGACCATGATATTACACACATTTCTTTCTCTCTGTGTATCATATACAAACATTAATTTAGTGACCATGATATTACACACATTTCTTTCTCTCTGTGTATCATATCAAACATTAATTTAGTGACCATGATATTACACACATTTCTTTCTCTCTCATATCAAACATTAATTTAGTGTGATATTACATATCATAAAACATTAATTTAGTGACCATGATATTACACACATTTCTTTCTCTCTGTGTATCATATCTAAACATTAATTTAGTGACCATGATATTACACACATTTCTTTCTCTCTGTGTACCACATACAAACATTAATTTAGTGACCATGATATTACACACATATCTTTCTCTCTGTGTACCACATACAAACATTAATTTAGTGACCATGATATTACACACATTTCTTTCTCTCTGTGTATCATATCTAAACATTAATTTAGTGACCATGATATTACACACATTTCTTTCTCTCTGTGTATCATATCTAAACATTAATTTAGTGACCATGATATTACACACATTTCTTTCTCTCTGTGTATCATACCAAACATTAATTTAGTGACCATGATATTACACACATATCTTTCTCTCTGTGTATCATATCTAAACATTAATTTAGTGACCATGATATTACACACATTTCTTTCTCTCTGTGTATCATATACAAACATTAATTTAGTGACCATGATATTACACACATATCTTTCTCTCTGTGTATCATATCTAAACATTAATTTAGTGACCATGATATTACACACATTTCTTTCTCTCTGTGTATCATATCTAAACATTAATTTAGTGACCATGATATTACACACATATCTTTCTCTCTGTGTATCATATCTAAACATTAATTTAGTGACCATGATATTACACACATTTCTTTCTCTCTGTGTATCATATCCAAACATTAATTTAGTGACCATGATATTACACACATTTCTTTCTCTCTGTGTATCATATCTAAACATTAATTTAGTGACCATGATATTACACACATTTCTTTCTCTCTGTGTATCATATCAAACATTAATTTAGTCACCATGATATTACACACATTTCTTTCTCTCTGTGTACCACATACAAACATTAATTTAGTGACCATGATATTACACACATATCTTTCTCTCTGTGTACCACATACAAACATTAATTTAGTGACCATGATATTACACACATTTCTTTCTCTCTGTGTATCATATCTAAACATTAATTTAGTGACCATGATATTACACACATTTCTTTCTCTCTGTGTATCATATCTAAACATTAATTTAGTGACCATGATATTACACACATATCTTTCTCTCTGTGTATCATATCTAAACATTAATTTAGTGACCATGATATTACACACATTTCTTTCTCTCTGTGTATCATATCCAAACATTAATTTAGTGACCATGATATTACACACATTTCTTTCTCTCTCTGTGTATCATATCTAAACATTAATTTAGTGACCATGATATTACACACATTTCTTTCTCTCTGTGTATCATATCTAAACATTAATTTAGTGACCATGATATTACACACATTTCTTTCTCTCTGTGTATCATATCTAAAACATTAATTTAGTGACCATGATATTACACACATATCTTTCTCTCTGTGTATCATATACAAACATTAATTTAGTGACCATGATATTACACACATTTCTTTCTCTCTGTGTATCATATACAAACATTAATTTAGTGACCATGATATTACACACATTTCTTTCTCTCTGTGTATCATATCAAAACATTAATTTAGTGACCATGATATTACACACATTCTTTCTCTCTGTGTATCATATCTAAACATTAATTTAGTGACCATGATATTACACACATTTCTTTCTCTCTGTGTATCATATCTAAACATTAATTTAGTGACCATGATATTACACACATATCTTTCTCTCTGTGTATCATATCTAAACATTAATTTAGTGACCATGATATTACACACATTTCTTTCTCTCTGTGTATCATATCCAAACATTAATTTAGTGACCATGATATTACACACATTTCTTTCTCTCTGTGTATCATATCTAAACATTAATTTAGTGACCATGATATTACACACATTTCTTTCTCTCTGTGTATCATATCAAAACATTAATTTAGTGACCATGATATTACACACATATCTTTCTCTCTGTGTACCATATACAAACATTAATTTAGTGACCATGATATTACACACATTTCTTTCTCTCTGTGTATCATATCTAAACATTAATTTAGTGACCATGATATTACACACATTTCTTTCTCTCTGTGTATCATATACAAACATTAATTTAGTGACCATGATATTACACACATATCTTTCTCTCTGTGTATCACATACAAACATTAATTTAGTGACCATGATATTACACACATTTCTTTCTCTCTGTGTATCATATCTAAACATTAATTTAGTGACCATGATATTACACACATTTCTTTCTCTCTGTGTATCATACCAAACATTAATTTAGTGACCATGATATTACACACATATCCTTCTCTCTGTGTATCATATCTAAACATTAATTTAGTGACCATGATATTACACACATTTCTTTCTCTCTGTGTATCATATCTAAACATTAATTTAGTGACCATGATATTATACACATTTCTTTCTCTCTGTGTATCATATCTAAACATTAATTTAGTGACCATGATATTACACACATTTCTTTCTCTCTGTGTATCATATCTAAACATTAATTTAGTGACCATGATATTACACACATTTCTTTCTCTCTGTGTATCATATCTAAACATTAATTTAGTGACCATGATATTACACACATATCTTTCTCTCTGTGTACCACATACAAACATTAATTTAGTGACCATGATATTACACACATTTCTTTCTCTCTGTGTATCATATCTAAACATTAATTTAGTGACCATGATATTACACACATTTCTTTCTCTCTGTGTACCACATACAAACATTAATTTAGTGACCATGATATTACACACATTTCTTTCTCTCTGTGTATCATATCTAAACATTAATTTAGTGACCATGATATTACACACATTTCTTTCTCTCTGTGTATCATATCTAAACATTAATTTAGTGACCATGATATTACACACATTTCTTTCTCTCTGTGTATCATATCTAAACATTAATTTAGTGACCATGATATTACACACATTTCTTTCTCTCTGTGTATCATATCTAAACATTAATTTAGTGACCATGATATTACACACATTTCTTTCTCTCTGTGTATCATATCTAAACATTAATTTAGTGACCATGATATTACACACATATCCTTCTCTCTGTGTATCATATCTAAACATTAATTTAGTGACCATGATATTACACACATTTCTTTCTCTCTGTGTATCATATCTAAACATTAATTTAGTGACCATGATATTACACACATTTCTTTCTCTCTGTGTATCATATCAAACATTAATTTAGTGACCATGATATTACACACATTTCTTTCTCTCTGTGTATCATATACAAACATTAATTTAGTGACCATGATATTACACACATTTTTTCTCTCTGTGTATCATATCTAAACATTAATTTAGTGACCATGATATTACACACATTTCTTTCTCTCTGTGTATCATATCTAAACATTAATTTAGTGACCATGATATTACACACATTTCTTTCTCTCTGTGTATCATATCTAAACATTAATTTAGTGACCATGATATTACACACATTTCTTTCTCTCTGTGTATCATATCAAACAAACATTAATTTAGTGACCATGATATTACACACATTTCTTTCTCTCTGTGTACCATATACAAACATTAATTTAGTGACCATGATATTACACACATTTCTTTCTCTCTGTGTATCATATCTAAACATTAATTTAGTGACCATGATATTACACACATTTCTTTCTCTCTGTGTATCATATACAAACATTAATTTAGTGACCATGATATTACACACATATCTTTCTCTCTGTGTATCATATCTAAACATTAATTTAGTGACCATGATATTACACACATTTCTTTCTCTCTGTGTATCATATCTAAACATTAATTTAGTGACCATGATATTACACACATTTCTTTCTCTCTGTGTATCATATCTAAACATTAATTTAGTGACCATGATATTACACACATTTCTTTCTCTCTGTGTATCATATCAAAACATTAATTTAGTGACCATGATATTACACACATATCTTTCTCTCTGTGTATCATATCTAAACATTAATTTAGTGACCATGATATTACACACATTTCTTTCTCTCTGTGTATCATATCTAAACATTAATTTAGTGACCATGATATTACACACATTTCTTTCTCTCTGTGTATCATATACAAACATTAATTTAGTGACCATGATATTACACACATTTCTCTTTCTCTCTGTGTATCATATACTAAACATTAATTTAGTGACCATGATATTACACACATTCTTTCTCTCTGTGTATCATATCTAAACATTAATTTAGTGACCATGATATTACACACATTTCTTTCTCTCTGTGTATCATATCAAACATTAATTTAGTGACCATGATATTACACACATTTCTTTCTCTCTGTGTACCACATACAAACATTAATTTAGTGACCATGATATTACACACATTTCTTTCTCTCTGTGTATCATATCTAAACATTAATTTAGTGACCATGATATTACACACATATCTTTCTCTCTGTGTATCATATCTAAACATTAATTTAGTCACCATGATATTACACACATTTTTTCTCTCTGTGTATCATATCTAAACATTAATTTAGTGACCATGATATTACACACATTTCTTTCTCTCTGTGTATCATATCTAAACATTAATTTAGTGACCATGATATTACACACATTTCTTTCTCTCTGTGTATCATATCTAAACATTAATTTAGTGACCATGATATTACACACATCTTTCTCTGTGTATCATATCTAAACATTAATTTAGTGACCATGATATTACACATTTCTTTCTCTCTGTGTATCATATCAAAACATTAATTTAGTGACCATGATATTACACAAATTTCTTTCTCTCTGTGTATCATATCTAAACATAAATTTAGTGACCATGATATTACACACATTTCTTTCTCTCTGTGTATCATATCTAAACATTAATTTAGTGACCATGATATTACACACATATCTTTCTCTCTGTGTATCATATCAAACATTAATTTAGTGACCATGATATTACACACATTCTTTCTCTCTGTGTATTACAAGCATTAATTTAGTGACCATGATATTACACACACATCTTTCTCTCTGTGTATCATATCTAAACATTAATTTAGTGACCATGATATTACACACATTTCTTTCTCTCTGTGTATCATATCTAAACATTAATTTAGTGACCATGATATTACACACATATCTTTCTCTCTGTGTATCATATCTAAACATTAATTTAGTGACCATGATATTACACACATTTTAATTCTCTGTGTATCATATCTAAACATTAATTTAGTGACCATGATATTACACACATTCTCTCTCTGTGTATCATATCTAAACATTAATTTAGTGACCATGATATTACACACATTTCTTTCTCTCTGTGTATCATATCTAAACATTAATTTAGTGACCATGATATTACACACATTTCTTTCTCTCTGTGTATCATATACAAACATTAATTTAGTGACCATGATATTACACACATATCTTTCTCTCTGTGTATCATATCTAAACATTAATTTAGTGACCATGATATTACACACATTTCTTTCTCTCTGTGTACCATATATTACAAACATTAATTTAGTGACCATGATATTACACACATATCTTTCTCTCTGTGTATCATATCTAAACATTAATTTAGTGACCATGATATTACACACATTTCTTTCTCTCTGTGTATCATATCTAAACATTAATTTAGTGACCATGATATTACACACATATCTTTCTCTCTGTGTATCATATCTAAACATTAATTTAGTGACCATGATATTACACATGTGTATATATACAAACATTAATTTAGTGACCATGATATTACACACATTTCTTTCTCTCTGTGTATCATATACAAACATTAATTTAGTGACCATGATATTACACACATTTCTTTCTCTCTGTGTATCATATACAAACATTAATTTAGTGACCATGATATTACACACACATCTTTTCTCTCTGTATCATCATATACAAACATTAATTTAGTGACCATGATATTACACACATTTCTTTCTCTCTGTGTATCATATCTAAACATTAATTTAGTGACCATGATATTACACACATTTCTTTCTCTCTGTGTATCATATCTAAACATTAATTTAGTGACCATGATATTACACACATTTCTTTCTCTCTGTGTATCATATCTAAACATTAATTTAGTGACCATGATATTACACACATTTCTTTCTCTCTGTGTATCATATCTAAACATTAATTTAGTGACCATGATATTACACACATTTCTTTCTCTCTGTGTATCATATCTAAACATTAATTTAGTCACCATGATATTACACACATTTCTTTCTCTCTGTGTATCATATCTAAACATTAATTTAGTGACCATGATATTACACACATTTCTTTCTCTCTGTGTATCATATCCAAACATTAATTTAGTGACCATGATATTACACACATTTCTTTCTCTCTGTGTATCATATACAAACATTAATTTAGTGACCATGATATTACACACATTTCTTTCTCTCTGTGTATCATATCAAACATTAATTTAGTGACCATGATATTACACACATATTTCTTTCTCTCTGTGTATCATATACAAAACATTAATTTAGTGACCATGATATTACACACATTTCTTTCTCTCTGTGTATCATATCTAAACATTAATTTAGTGACCATGATATTACACACATTTCTTTCTCTCTGTGTATCATATCTAAACATTAATTTAGTGACCATGATATTACACACATTTCTTTCTCTCTGTGTATCATATCTAAACATTAATTTAGTGACCATGATATTACACACATATCTTTCTCTCTGTGTATCATATCTAAACATTAATTTAGTGACCATGATATTACACACATTTCTTTCTCTCTGTGTATCATATCTAAACATTAATTTAGTGACCATGATATTACACACATTTCTTTCTCTCTGTGTATCATATCTAAACATTAATTTAGTGACCATGATATTACACATATCATTCTCTGTGTATCTCTCTGTGTATCATATCTAAACATTAATTTAGTGACCATGATATTACACACATTTCTTTCTCTCTGTGTATCATATACAAACATTAATTTAGTGACCATGATATTACACACATTTCTTTCTCTCTGTGTATCATATACAAACATTAATTTAGTGACCATGATATTACACACATTTCTTTCTCTCTGTGTATCATATCTAAACATTAATTTAGTGACCATGATATTACACACATTTCTTTCTCTCTGTGTATCATATCTAAACATTAATTTAGTGACCATGATATTACACACATTTTCTTTTTACACACATCTCTGTGTATCATATCTTAATTTAGTGACCATGATATTACACACATTTCTTTCTCTCTGTGTATCATATACAAACATTAATTTAGTGACCATGATATTACACACATTTCTTTCTCTCTGTGTATCATATCTAAACATTAATTTAGTGACCATGATATTACACACATTTCTTTCTCTCTGTGTATCATATCTAAACATTAATTTAGTGACCATGATATTACACACATTTCTTTCTCTCTGTGTATCATATCAAACATTAATTTAGTGACCATGATATTACACACATTTCTTTCTCTCTGTGTATCATATCTAAACATTAATTTAGTGACCATGATATTACACACATTTCTTTCTCTCTGTGTATCATATCTAAACATTAATTTAGTCACCATGATATTACACACATTTCTTTCTCTCTGTGTATCATATCTAAACATTAATTTAGTGACCATGATATTACACACATTTCTTTCTCTCTCTGTGTATCATATCTAAACATTAATTTAGTCACCATGGTATTACACACATTTCTTTCTCTCTGTGTACCACATACAAACATTAATTTAGTGACCATGATATTAGACACACATTTTTCTCTCTGTGTATCATATCTAAACATTAATTTAGTGACCATGATATTACACACATTTCTTTCTCTGTGTGTATCATATACAAACATTAATTTAGTGACCATGATATTACACACATATCTTTCTCTCTGTGTATCATATCTCAAACATTAATTTAGTGACCATGATATTACACACATTTTTCTCTCTGTGTATCATATCTAAACATTAATTTAGTGACCATGATATTACACACATTTCTTTCTCTCTGTGTATCATATCTAAACATTAATTTAGTGACCATGATATTACACACATATCTTTTTCTCTGTGTATCATATCTAAACATTAATTTGCTCAACATAATACTACACACATTTCTTTAATCTGTGTATAATTTCCAAACATTAATTTAGTGACCATGATATTACACACACATTTTCTCTCTCTGTGTATCATATACAAACATTAATTTAGTGACCATGATATTACACACATTTCTTTCTCTGTGTATCATATCTAAACATTAATTTAGTGACCATGATATTACACACATTTCTTTCTCTCTGTGTATCATATACAAACATTAATTTAGTGACCATGATATTACACACATATTCTTTATCTCTGTGTATCATATACTAAACATTAATTTAGTGACCATGATATTACACACATTTCTTTCTCTCTGTGTATCATATCTAAACATTAATTTAGTGACCATGATATTACACA